>NW_022698253.1:16743-18219 GCF_011630105.1 Anneissia japonica
TAATGTTTGAATCTTATTGTCAGACCTAAATATGCAATAATTTAACTGTATGACCATAAGACTGATAAATGTGAATAATTAGAATATATGTCATTTGTTTTAAAGTGCTGTTCCTGTGTTTATTAAGTATTTCTTTGCATAGGATCTGTCAATTAGTGAATTCTTTTTCAATCGGTATTGCATTTAATTTTCCTCTGTCATTTTAAAAACAAATTTTAAACTTTGTTTGTTTTGTATTTTTTTCATTGTCACCAATTGTCTGCCTAACACATAGAGATAAGAATATCCAAATAATTGGAATTTATTTTCTTTAAATTATGATGTAAATGAGGGGCATTGACACTTCCGTGAGTATAGTAGCAAATTTAACTATTAAACATATCAGATACTAAATATAGAGTATTTAGGTTTCTTCTATGCAATAATCATCTCTTATAAACTTATAACTATTAAGTATTTGTCAGCAAATTTACATTTTCTGCCTTTGTACCATTGATATTTTCTGTCATCTGTAGTATCAAATAAAGTGCTCAATGTTTAGATTTATTTTTAGGAACCAGTAATTAATCGCTGTGATGTTCCATTAAAAATATAACTCAATTGTATTTTTAATTCACTTTACCTACTTCATGTGTATTTTACACAAAATATGTACTATAGTACATATCTTGTGCAAAATACAGAAGTAACGACAGGGACGTATCTGGAGTGGGGGGTGGGAGCCGTGGGAGCCGGGGCTCCCCTCTTTTGTACACAGTGTTAAAATTCTAAAGCTTATTCTTGAGCCAATACAAATTCTTTCCTGGGATCACTCAAAGTGAATACTTCTATAACATGTAAATATGCATCAGTACACATTATATTATATAGGCCAAATAGAACACATAGACCTAAGCTTGATTTAAAAAAATCTTAAATCCATAAACCTCAGACCAGGTCTTTTAAGATAGAAATGCAATACTGTGGTTTAATTTCGTTTTTATCCTTTTGCAAGTTTCTTTAAATTTTTGTTTAATAATACTACTACTAATAGTAATAATAATAATTATAATAACAATGATGATGATGATGACGACGATAGTAATAATTGATAATAATATTAATAGCAATAAAAAGTGAAGAAAATTGTGCTTAATGCGAAAAAAAGTTGATCATAATATAGTATATATAGATACCGATACTGGATACCGGTATTAAGTAGATTCCCGATGAAAGATAATCAGAAAATTATTGGAGTTTAATTTTGACTATAATGGTGATGTGATGATGATGAATTTTACTATATAAGTCATTTCCGGCCATCTCGAGAGGTACTATTTCCTCAAATTTTCTCACCTCAGCCCCAGCCATGGTGGGGCTGAGGTGGTTGTGAGATCACGTCAAGTACATACTCAAAGACAATGTTTTAAATCTTTGTTTTCTATGGTATATCACACACACATTAATAAGATCTCTATGGTTGTCAAAAATAAAAGA
>NW_022698254.1:0-1348 GCF_011630105.1 Anneissia japonica
CATAGGTGTATGTGCAATATAAAAGCTGGGTACAAATTATTCATTATTGGTTCTTTTTGTATAAAACAGCTATACATTTGTGTAGAGGTGTGGCATTTAACAGTACACCTAATACATCCGACTATTGTCCAATTTGGAGGTCCATTACAGTCCGGGGTTGTAATTTGTACACATCAAATTCACTGATCCTGGTCCTCATTCTATCACCTTTAATTAGAGAACAGCAATAATTGAAACATTTTGAATAAAACAAGGCAATATCATTAATAGGAAACAGCGGTTCATTGTTCAGTGTAGTTGAATGAACATTAAAGTAAAATTTAAATGTCAAACTACTGTATAGCAATAATTATGTGTATATATATATATATATGTATGTATATGTATGTATGGTCAGGGTGACTTTAATAATAGTATTATTATTAAAATCATTATCATCATTATTGCACTTCATTTAATGGAATCATTTCAAGCAAATTTCCTATCAAAAAGTAGTGTCATTCAAGGCACTAAACTTGGATCTATTCTTTTTATTTTTTATGTTTTATCAATGACATTGCCAGCAACTTTGGTTGCCAATTTTCACTTTATGCCGATGAAATCGTTATGTTATTCTAAGGACGTATCTTCGGACCAATTACCGGTACCACATATTGCCTCACTCCTGGAATCTTGGTCTCACAGCAATGGTTTGTCCTTCGCCCCTATGTAGAATTATGAATAGGCCTATAGACTTTCGTAGAAATCCAGCTAATTTCCCTCACTTTTTCTCCATGGCACAATTGTTGAAGAAGTTCACAGTTTCAAATACCATGGCATTTTAATCTCAGATAACCTAAAAAGGAACTCACAAATTTCTTCCATCTACAAATCTGGATTCCGTTACTATGGTTTTATATATAAATTATACATAAACCTGCTACTGAGTGCTGTTGTTGTATATATGGTCTCCTTCCTAAATGTGAAATCACTCAAATTAAACGTCTTGAACTTTACGTTGCTCGACCTTCTCTCTGATCATGCTACATACTTATCCAACTGTCTTTTCTTATTTTTAAATTATTCCTTTCATTCAACGACAACAATACTTCCTGCTTAAAGCCCTCTGTTATGACATCGTTTGATCTCCTGGCCACCCTCTTCATTTTTTTTTCTCCCCCTGCCCGTTCTATGTAAATGACCCTTCGCCACAACCGTTACTCTGCTTTTCTTCTCTTCCGTGGACACACTACTCGGTTCTTGCATTCAGCTCTACCTCACTCGAATTCGCTCGCGTCTTCTGTTCTCGATCTTCCTTATTCTAAGAAAAATGCTATCAGAGAAGTCCTTAAATGTAAAGACCTTTTTG
>NW_022698255.1:0-717 GCF_011630105.1 Anneissia japonica
TCACAACCACACCATCCGGTGAGGCTTGTTTAACTATTGGAAAACTAGTATTATAAAGAGCATGTTGTTTATGATATAATTATGCCATCAGGAAACATGTATTTAAGAACAAAATGATTCATATGATATAAATATTCCACCAGTTTATCGATTCATTATTTTACAGAGGATTTGACAACTGTACCTACTACGGACAAGACAACAGTCACAACCACACCATCAGGTGAGGCTTGTTTAACTATTGATAAACTTGTATTATGAAGAACATTCCACCAGTTGATCGATTCATTATTTTACAGATTTTTTGACAATTGTACCCACTACTGGTGGAATATTTATATCATAAGCATCATTTCGTTCTTAAATACAAGTTTCCTGATGACATAATTATATCATAAACAACATGTTCTTTATAATACTAGTTTTCCAATAGTTAAACCAGTTTATCGATTCATGGGAAAAAGAACACGTATGCAACTACTCATTTTTTTGTGTGTATGCACACACAACATACCTATTTACTGTACATAACAAGAATGAGAAAGCCTGACCGTTTTCGAGAGTTGGAAAACCTTGATTTTTCAAGGATTTTAAAGTCCTTAAGTCATTAATAGACACGTAGCTCAAAATAGGGAAAGCTCATTTCCCGCTATCTAGAAATTAAAATTCTCCAGGGGAGGACCCCTGAGCCGCCCCCCCCCCCCTTTCCTTTTTGGG
>NW_022698256.1:0-1231 GCF_011630105.1 Anneissia japonica
TTCGAATAAACTCCCTCCCCTTCCCCACTAACAAACTCGCCCATAACCGAAATGTTATGGCCAAGTTATTTGATCATGTTTTCATTCGGAAATCACTTCAATTGAATATTTCACAGTGAGCACAGGTAATTTTGGCATCTGTAAAGGATCATTTTGTTGCAGAAAGCAGTAAAATCGAAGTCATTTTTCATGACAAAATGTTGCTTCCATTGCAGGCTTAGGCAGACCTACCTAGTGTAGTGAAAAGCACCGTCTGTTCGTGAGACCGATCAACAGCAATGACCCCTAACCCGGGCATCTGTGTATTTGATCTTGCCTTCAGGTGTGCAGGGAAGGGATCGCCGAGACCTTGGGGAATTGTCGCCACATGACACCGGATTGCATGCAAGAAGCATAGATACACTTAGCAGTTACGCAGTTACAGATATCTTTGTACTGTTGTTATTGGGGTACCACTATGTATTGGAGCGTACTGTGTATCTGATACTCTTTGATTTATATATTCCGGATACCCTATTGGACTAAGGTAAGCTCTACTCCGTATTATTATCACAGTATATATAGGCGATAAATACTACACTAGCCCTGTATTTTGTGATAGTGATTGAATCATGTAGTATAGGACTCACTTGGTATATCAGTAAAAAAAATTATAATTTCTCTTCCTAACAACTTACTTTTTTGGTTAAAATGCCATTTTTTGTATAAAACATTGCTAAACCCCGCAAACCTCTAAAAACACAGTGCAAACCAAATCCAAACTCTCTGATAATAATTGAATCACATAAGTATAGGACTCAATTTGGTATCTCAATTAAAAAAATCTTATGTTCGTCACAACTTATTTTTGGGGGTAAAAAGGCCATTTTTTGTATATAAAAATTGCTAAACCCAGCAAACCCCCAAAAACACTGGCATTTTTTTATTGAGATTCCAAATTGAGTCCTATACTATGTGATTTGATGCAATCGTTATCACAGGGTTTGGATGGGGTTTTTACGGGGTTTGCGGGGTTTAACAATACCCGTAAAGGTCATGTGTACAGTGCATAATAGTCAGAAAGGTCCACTGATTAATCTCAGATAAGGTAGTATAATACATACTCCAAGTATCGAAATGCACGTCATCGTGCCTTGATTCAATATTTTGACATTAGGGTCATTCCGTGTCAAATCAACCAAATTTCAAAAAAGTTCCAGTATGACCCTCTCAGATTTTGATGAAACTCCAT
>NW_022698257.1:0-1290 GCF_011630105.1 Anneissia japonica
CCTGTGGGAGAACCATAATTTTCCTACTGAACGGTTTCCCCAGTAAAAACAAACATAAGTACATATATTCATACTTATTCTCGTACGCTTCCATGCCATTTCGGCCGCCTTACAAGTTAGTCCTTCTTGTTATGGCTAGCCAAGGCCTATCGAATGTCTGTGAGCGGTGATCATCTTTGAAAGAATGACATTAGAAAACAGTAATAATAAGGTTTTTCCTACTCGGGAGTGGAGTGATGGGGAGGGGAATTTGTTTTAACTGGGGGAAAATGGTTCATTACAAATTTAGGCTCAATGAGAGGCTAGGGTGGAGTGGAAAACTTACAAGGCTGGGCCCTGTGGGAGAACCATAATTTTCCTACTGAACGGTTTCCCCAGTAAAAACAAACATAAGTACATAATCTGTATCTAGTGGCAGATTTTCGTAGATTCATTTGCGACATAATGGTTCACATCACCTTCAATGTAAAACTGTTTGGCGAAAAATATATCTGTTGTCTCGTAATTGGCCCAACAAACCCTTTATTTTTTTTTCGGTCCGCAGTGTTAGCGGGAGATTATAAGCTATGCTCAATATAGAATATCGATGGTTGTGGTATATGAGAAATTTTGACTTGGTGATAATTCGTTTTATTCTATATGCAAACTTGATTTTTAGAGGGTGACTCTTCCAACCTGACCAAGAAGGCCAGCTGATGTCCAGGGTTCCTCTTTTAAAATATAAAACACATCAGGAAAAATATGTTGGATTAGTTGGATAAATAATTAGATATATAATAAATCAAGAATAGGCTAATAAACAAATAAGCTTAACTGTATGTATAATTCAATATCTTTATTTAATCATATACTCAGCAGAGAAACTGTAAAGAAATAGGCAATCCCTATTTACTTGAATGAACGTCTTACCTTGAATAAACTCTCCCACGAATAAACTCCTCAGAGCCTCATTTTGAATAAACACGTCCATTGAATAAACGCCCTATAAATAAATGTAACCAAATCAATGGAAACAAATACCATTCTTAACATATTCAATATAAATGTTCTACTCCAGTAGAATAACATTTTGTCTAACCTGGTCAGGATCAAGTCTTTATGATCACGCAATAACACATTTTGACAGCAATTGTGTGTTGTAGTTCCACATTTGCAGTGAAATTTAGTGGCGGTTATATTGGATCAATTTTAAACACACAAAAAATAAACGCCTTCCTCAAATAGATTCCTCCCTCGATTAAACGCTCCATCAAAAACTCTTCTCAACAATAAACGCCCCTTTTGCGTTTG
>NW_022698258.1:0-5665 GCF_011630105.1 Anneissia japonica
TAATTTGAAAAATTCTGAAGTAGCCTAAATTGTACACGCACGTGATTGGTCAAATTTGACCTCTTACATGCTCTAACTCTCACACAAGACGTATTTTCGCCGGGGGTTACATTTTGTTGGCTACGTTCTTAGAGAATAGGGTGACTCTGACTCATTTTAATCATAATCCATAATGGCCTTTATCTCAACAGTTACAAAAATCTCAGGACTTTTACCATCTATTGGTAATTGTTCTGGAATAAGTAAGTTTTCATTTATATTTCCGATGCGATTTGGGTCAAAGGCCTAGTAATACTAATATAGCTAGCCTGCATAGGCCTGGCCCTAGCCTACCCTGCCTGTGCTGCGGTCTGTTCGCAGGCCCTATTTGAGGTAGGCAGGTCTGGGTTAGGCCTAAGAGTAAAAGTGAAGTTTACCAGCCTTAATGATATGTAGCTTTTATAGGCTAACATGCACCTAGGCCTAGCTAGATAATATTTTAAGAAGTCTAGGCTAAGCCTATATCTAGGGAAGGGTAGCAGGTGAAAACGGCAAGAAACCAAAGAAAGCGGCAATGACCAACAAAATGGCAATAAACCAAAACGGCAGTGATTAGTACCAAAACGGCAACAGACCGAAATGGAAAAATGACAAGTAACAAAACGGCAATAGGTATAGAGCCTCTAGACTAAAATGGCAAAGGTGCAAAATCAGTGCCAAGAGAACTGCAATCGGGAGCGGGCTGCAGCTTCTTTTCTGAATCATTATTTTTTAATGTTTAATCGCGTTCTTTTTAAAATATTTTTTTACACATCCAGGACGAATTGTTTAGATTCCTCATTTTGTCTGTATTTGAAAGTATTTTTTTGACTGTTTACTCTGCATTTATATTGTGTTTCCCTCGATTTTTTTATTATTGAATATGTATGTTGTTATTGTTAGGCTGATTATTATTATTTTTTCGCATTTTTTACTTCTATGACATAAATTGTTTTAGCCTCATTTTGTTTATATTTTTTAAGTTTTTTTGTTTATTTGGTTTATTGCCCTTTTGATTTATTGCTGTTTTGACATTGCCGTCGGTTTTGGTCCATGGCCGTTCTAGTAAAAAAGTGTTGCGGTTTTGGTCATTGCCGTTTTGACTAGAAAGTTCTGAGAAAGGCCTGTCTGAGGAATATATACGCCGCACAAAATTTTACCTAGAATTTTGCCAGAAATTACTGTAGGCTTTGACCAATATATAACCAATGCAGTCCGCTTTTTGCGTCCGATCAGTTACGTGATCTGTATGCGGTACTCCGTTTGTTATTTTTTTTAATGCTCAAGTTAATACACTGTAAATATGGCAGATCATTGTCTGTTTTAACGATACCATAATTGCTGTTTCTGTATTTTTAACGTGAAATTTCTTTTGCAATATCACTAACAAAGGTTTCAATATTACTGTTGTAATGTTCGAGACGTTTGGACATTGGACATCAAAAGTCATGAAAGATATCAATGGTAAAGCTTGGACATAATATTGAAGTCAGACTCCGAAGGAAAAAAAATTTTGATGATTTTGATTGATTTTTTGAAAAAAAAGGGGCTTAACCGCCCTTTTTTACAACTTTTCCCCCAGTTTTTAAATAATCAAATATCTGTATCTCATTCACCATTCCCCAGTTTTTCGTCTTAGAAAAATCAGTGCTACAACATATCAAAAATTTGTTTTCCTCTGGAGCCTGACTTTAAGGAAATGTTTACAATGTACGTTTAGTAAGCGGCAGCCTTTTGCTGCTGTGCACGTACACAGACCTCCCACAGTCCTGGGCCTAAAAATTAATTGTAAGGCTGTTTCAGTCATACTGTACTCATAACAAAAAAAACTCTAGCACAACATACAATATTTCTGAATGTTACACTAGAAAATAACATTTCAAAAGCCCATAAAACTTAATAAACCACCCTCCTGAAGTGATTTGATAGTGTGCAGCACTGGGTGATGCCTAGGCCTGCCAGCCCGCTTGCTGGATATGTCCTGTCTAAGACATTTATTTGTCTTGGATTGGTGTTCAAAATGAACGATTGTTTAATCATTTATGCTAGTCGTAACTATAATATAAAATATAATATAGTTGTAAGAATACTTCATTCTGAAGTATTTCTGTGGTTCTTCATTTGTAGGATTGTGGATTTACTTTGGATGGTGATCAAAATATATGATTAGTTAATCATTTATGCTAGTCATAACCATAACATAAAATATAATATAGTTGGGAAGTATTAGCATTGAAAAGTATTAGAATTAATAAATAATTAATACAAACCCCACCCCCTGCAGGCCTTGGCTGGCCGTGGCACTAGGTACGAATTCAAGCTTAAAATCAACTTTTTATAAGTTTACAGCGATAAAATATTACATAAAATTCAGCTATATTGTACACGCTAACTTTTGAATTAGATTTTTTTATGAATGATATTCTCAAATAAATACTTAGCAAATAAAGTCTGACCATGATTTACAGAAATTTAGAGTACAGCTTTGCTATTCGATATCAAATGTATTGATTTAATACCGCATACAGATGATGTCGCTATCCCGAAGTAACCTAGCGCAAAAGGTGGATTATGCAGCAGTTGCGATTCTGTGCACCTACTTTCCTAGCGCTTTTCCGCGCAAATTAGTGCTGATTTTTTAGGTATCCTCCGCTCAATTAAAAAACATTACAGTATGGTCTAGGTCCTCTAGTATTTATAGTAGTAGTGAAATAATTTTTAGTCCCATTGGCATTATTTCTACAAAAAGCTAACTAAAGTTTAAACAGTTAAATAAAAATAAGGATGTACTGTAGGCCTACATTATTGGTGGTATTTGCACAGGTTTTTCATTACTATTATTTTTTGCACACATTGTCATAAATATGTGCTATTTAACATTAACGTTTAACCAGTCAACAATCAATAGTGTTTGATGATGCCCATACTGTACAGTATTTTATTTGCACAGATGATACATCAAAAACTAGCTCAAATTTGTGCAAAAATTCACCAGGAAAATAGGTGCGCAGAATCGTAACTACTGCATCATACATACAGTAGTTACAGTATGTTAAGACATAAGGTAGTTCATAAATACAGTAATACTATTCATAAAGTTTTCATATTTTTTTAATAAACTCTGGGCTTTTAATCAATTGAAAAAGTTTATAGTAAACGTCTATAAACATTGAAAACTCATTGGAGGGTTTTTTTTCATTGTAGGTCTCATTAAATGTTATGACTTTTTTTATTCTTTTTTAGTTAAATTTTTGAGGTTTTTCCAGATTTTACCCACAAAAACAGTATCAAAATCTAAACATAATGAAATGTATGGTACTGTATCATGTATTTTTACAGGTGGTCTTAGGTGTTTGAGTACATCATTACATCATAATGCGGCAGCTAAGAAGAATCTATCAAAACCAAATGTGAAAAACATTGTGTTGGTTGAGGGTGTCAGAACACCTTTCCTCATGTCAGGCACTGAGTAAGTCATCTCTCTGATTAATAATAGAAACAATAATGAATTAATTGTGTCTCTTGTTATTAATCGTATCTATACCAGAGCCATTCTGATGATGTGAGCAATCCTTAATATCAAACCTGTTTTGAAACAATTCATTTCTTGTCACCATATGTTCAGTAATTTTTTTTGTTTTTATTTTTAAAGTTATGCTGACTTGATGCCTCATGATCTTGCAAGGGGAGCTTTAGAGTAAGTTTGATTTTGAAATGATTAATTATAGTCATCATTGCCATAAATATATCAATTTTATATAAATGTAACTGATTCGCATTAAAGTCTTTTACACATTCAAATTAACCAAAAAACACCAGTGACCTAGTGTTTAAGCATATTTAGCAAGATGCCAGTCCCCTGCACTCTTGCAGTATCTGCAATACTGAAAGGTTTAAGCAGTTAATGCCTTTTTAATTTTAAATGAATTATTAATTAATTAATTAAATTAAAGAGATGTAGTCTATTTTGTGAATACTTAACTGGATAAACCGACTAATTGCCTATTCATTCTCAAACATGAGAACACCCCTCGAAAACAAAATGGAACAGTCGGCCCTAGTGCCAAGCACAAGCGACCTCGCAACAATGCTTTTTCCTCATTCTTTTTCGATACATCGATTGGAATACTACACCTCGATTTTCGTGTGTTTTTGGATTAATTTTAAATGAATTAAAGAGATGTAATTTATAGATTACTTTTTATAATCATGTCTCATGTTGTTTTTTAAGGGGGCTTGTGGCACATACAAAAATTCCAAAAGGTAAGTTACTCTTGGTAATACATGGAGTACATTATTTTCAGAAATACTGTAGATCACGTGACAGCAGATCACTTTGTCATGTGACGGACAATGTGGTCCTCAAATTCTTGGCTTTGCCCACTTGATGTTACTTGTAAGTGCGTTAATGTAGTAATATAGTTAAACTTAGTGCTTTATACCAAAGTCTCAAAGCACTCAAGGGGTGGAGTAGCTTGCACATTAACTTCCTTCCCCACATGTATAAGGACACCTCTTACATTATGTCTGTATGTCATTAAATTTTGCAGTTATACAAAAAGTTTAAATAAAATTTTATAATATCCTTCTAGATGCTGTTGATTATATATGCTTTGGAACCGTAATTCAGGAAGTTAAGACAAGCAATGTTGCCAGAGAGGTAAGCAGTAATAACAATGTCTAGAATGGATTAAAAAAGGAATTTAATAATTTTGAAATTTACCATAATTCTGTCAAAATGAGAAGAATATAAGTTTTCTCTGTCTATGATTGCATAATTGTATATTGAGTGCTTTGTTTTGTTAGGCTGCATTGGGGGCAGGTTTCTCAGACAAGATTCCAGCACACACTGTAACAATGGCATGCATATCTTCCAACCAAGCCATAACATCAGGTATGTAGGCATTATTATACAAAATATCTGGAGTAACAAAATCATAAAAACTTTCGATACATATGGTGTATCAAAAGTAATATGATTTTGTTATTGATACCATGCAAACTTTCAAGAAATATATTTGAAGTATTTACCATACTTTTGGAATGTTGGAGTTTTCTTTAAAAGCCAGGCTCGGGAGGAAAAAAAGGGTGGTTACGCCCATTTCTCCCTTTTTTTTAATTATTCAAAAATCTATTTCATTAACCGTTCCTCAAGTTTTTTGTTAAACACCCTTTTTGTGTCTTCATAAATCAGTTGTATAACACGTTTGAAAAAAGTTGTTCCTCCAGAGCCTGGCTTTAAGCAATCCATGTGCTTTCTGAGATTTCTGTGTACTACTGGAAAGCACAACTCAGTTGTCTAATTTTCATTAAATAAGCACTACTTAAATATTACAGAGATACAGCTTACAACACAACATGGCTTGAACTTGTTCATTCTTGTATTTAATTGTTTATTTCAGACCTGAATTTTTATATCATAATTATTGATAGCATGGTATTAAAACAGACATACAGTATAATTATTTTTTTCTTTGGGTTTTTTCTCTTTAGCAATAGAGAATCCTTAAAAGATATTGATAAAATTTTCAACAATCATTTGTGAGTTTTTTTTTTTATTAAATTAAAAAACATTTTTGTAAATGTACATAAATATAATAAACATTTTTGTATTGCTTGTGTATTTTTGTTTGTAGTGATGGGTATG
>NW_022698259.1:0-577 GCF_011630105.1 Anneissia japonica
AACCCCGGTCATGTCCCGAAACCAAAGCCAGACTAACAGAGCGACCAAGGTGTAGATATCCAATGTTCTGTTAACCCTTCTCACGACGGAAGAGTCGGTCCACAGTCCGTCCAAGACAAGATTCAAGTATGCGCCGGCGAACGAACACAAGACGTACTCGACGACTATGGCGTCGGAGCGATCCATGAACTCCGGAATCCAACCTGTCACGAAACACGTAATCACCGCAGCGGTCGGCATGAAGAAGCTGAGCGAGGTGTCCACGATCCGGTGTTTCGTGTTCGTGTCCAGCAGAGCCGGACTCAAGCTGTCGGTAATCCCGAAACATATCGACATCGAGATTTTCAGGAAGGCGAGAAACACAACGGCGGCAAACACCGGAACCGGTACTATCATCGACAACATGACGTGGAGGCGTGTGCAGAAAAGGGGATGTTGAGAAAGTAACGGTACGGTTCTTGGCGAGTAAATGATTACGGTGGCGTCACCATCGTTCTATTTATCGGCGTTCCCGAAGTGCCCATGACGTGGCATTTTTGTGTACGACGAAACTTCCCGCTTCGTAGTCGATAATGTG
>NW_022698260.1:0-1037 GCF_011630105.1 Anneissia japonica
GAATGAAGCCAAAACAGGAATTATCCAAGTTTTCCAAATCTCTCCCTATCAAGGAAATTCTCATTGGCGACTGTTTAAATACAGTTAAGTCACAGGTTGCAAGCTCGGGAGTCACTTTAGATGCAAATATGCTTCTAAAATCACAAGTTAGGAAGGTCTGCTGTGTTGCTCAGTCTGGAATATGCAAGATTAGAAGCATTAGAAAATACCTTGACAACAAGAGTACTGAAAGATTGGTCCACGTTTATATAACATCAAGGCTGGATTCGTGTAATTCGATCTTATACGGATTACCAAAATCTGACATTGCAAAATTGCAAGTGATACAGAATACTGCTACACGCATTACTACAAGAACAACATCTAATGCGTAACAAATGTAATCATATCAATATATATATATATATATATATATATATATATATATATATATACACTATAATATATACTATAGTGTACCTTTGTAATTCAGGATTGTCATTTGTCGGCATAACGAAATTTGTAAGATGAAAATTTATTTTACAAACGCCGACGATCCGCGTGCTTTCTTGTTGACCAACAAAAACAAAACAAAAAAGTGATCATGGATGAGACGGTGACCTGACCTACCATGCGGCTTATTCCATTTTATAAGCAGGTGGAAACGTTAAATAACACGCAGTATTTTGACATTAATCAAGTAGGCCTATGTATTTTTACTACAGGTATAAAGTTTTCAACTTTATTACCTATGACAGTATATCATAAATAATGGCAAAACAGAGTCAAAATTGATTACTGTGGAAAATACAATTACAGGTATAATGACGAGGGAGACTACATTTCTTATTTAGTTATTAGCAAATTATAATAGCACTTATCTTTCTGTTGCTGCTTATCAATGTACATTTGTACATAATGAGCCTGTTATGTGTTCTATATAAATCATACTACATACTACATGTATACATACATACTTTCGTTATAGTACTTAGAAATTGTATTAAGTGAAAAATTCGAAGAAACACACAAAACATCTTGTGGTAATGCTATATGTT
>NW_022698261.1:0-737 GCF_011630105.1 Anneissia japonica
TATTACGGTCGGTTTAATTTGTGAATGTAGTTCCAAGCAGATATTAGCCTGTGATGGCATTTGAAGCATAATAAAACTGAATTTGAATTGATTGCGGGAGTGCGAGAGGTTGCAACGATTTCCAGGAGACACCTGCGACTTGCAGGAGATTTGGGACGCCTAGTTTCCGAAAGCCTGCTTGTCGGAGCTTATGATTTGGTCTGCTATCAATAACACTTCCTTTGTGGACATAGAAGTCATTGGGAATATACATAAATTTTTTAATGTATGACTTTTCTACCTCTCATAATTTCTATGGGTAGTTAAAGCAGGGAGGTGTTTATAGTATATTTTATAGTTTCAATTTCCTTTCAAGGGCCTTGAAAACTTTCTTATGCAACAGTAGTTATGCAAGTGAATGTAAGTATCACAATGCTCAGCCGTTTTTTTGAATGATAAGGAACAGTGATCAAGTAAGACATTTGATATAATAGTGATTGTTAGTGTTTCAATACCCAACTAGTTCTTCTGTATAGACAGTTCCATAACAATAGTCATGGAGGAGTGATGACCTAATACCATCTATTATACTTTATATCTGTGTATAATAAACCAGTTACGAATAGCTGTTTATGACCGTTTTAGAGTAATCTACCCTCAAACTGTCTAGGCTTTTGTGAATTGTTAGTATGTACTTATTGTATGTATATTTGTATTACTCAATAATGTTGGAATAATAAAACTAAAAAAACACATCA
>NW_022698262.1:0-611 GCF_011630105.1 Anneissia japonica
GGTGTTAGATTAATTAAAAGAAGTTTAACATTGTTCTGTGTATATTATTTGAATTTCTTCAATTTCAAACGAACAGCCCCTGATTTTCCTGTAATTTTTGCAGTATTTCAAATGAATATGTACCCATATAACTGTCTTCTAATCGGATTAAAATCTGGCCGAATTTTGGCCGATATTGAAAAAATGTTTGGCCGAATTTGGCCGTGAGATGGTGTGTGTTTGGCCGTGAAGCTTGTCGACTATCTGGCAACCCTGGTCTGCAATTAGCCTATTTCATATTTCTTCTCATTGAAAATCGTAAGACTTTAGTTTAAGTTTCGTTTGTCAATGAAGAACTTAGTTATTTAATAGGAGTATGCGATAAAATATAATGTTAATGCATTCGATCGTAATTGATCCTTTGACTATCATTTTTCAAGAGTGTACCGTACACCCAATCCTCAAAACAGTAGGCCTATAATGAAAATTATCGTTTTTATATCATCTTTTTTCATTTTCTAAATTAATATTTTAACATCATCATTGTCAACATCATCTTCACTATCATCAGCATCACGGCCCACTCTCCTCCCCAAAAAAAGATAAAAGAAAAAAAGAAAGCCTGTAGATTA
>NW_022698263.1:0-6182 GCF_011630105.1 Anneissia japonica
CTGTATAATTGGAGCACATAACTTTTTTTGAATGACGTTTTCAAAAGGCTCTTGAAAAAGGCCTATTTCGATAGATTTTTCTATTTTGCGACACATGCAACAAATCGGCACAAAATAACAAGGGACCATACTTAAGGGCCATACCTTGATCACCTTTCAACATCAACTTTTGTCTTTTAGATGCTGTTGGTTTGAGTTCATCATCTGTAAAAAATTGAATAATTGTTAAGTGTTTTTACTTTTGAATATTTCATTTTATCTAAGGACTTAAGTATCACCTGGATCTAAGCATCATTATGTGCTCTAGGCGTTGCTTGGGCTAAAAGCCTCAGCTAGCTAAGTTCTAAACACCAGGCCTAAAAAAGTATATTGTTTGTTTGCCTTTCTTTTTTCAAAATGATAAAAAGGGGCGGGGGAAAAAGTTCTTAATTTTTTTTAAATACTCATCAGATGGAATAAAAATAACCCACAGAGGCCTAGAACAACTTCAGACTAATTTGTAGGGTATCTGGGAATAGATAAAATATACAGTAACTGTCAATCAACAACTAAGAAGAAGTCCACAGCATGGACAAAAGCTTGTGAATATTTTCAATGAAGTTTGTTAGTCTGTAAAGTGTTTAATAAAGTCATACATTCCAGATGAATTTTACCTTCTAAAAGAGCTTCTACAGCTGAAAAGAGCTGGAGTTTCTCCAACCTTTCAATAAATGCTTTCATGTTTTCTTCACAAATTACTTTTCTGTGCTCTAGATCCCTAATCAAATGCCATCTGTCTTCATATTTCTTGAGTAGTGTGTTAAATGAACCATTCAGCGTTGCTACATCCTCTTCATTCAATGTCCTTCCTAGTTTTACCAGCTTTTGCCTGTATGATGTGAATTTTGATACTGTTAAATTCTTAACATTCTGGAAAAGTGGAAGCAGATCCTCATTCTTTGGTTTGAATCCAAATTGTTTAGTTATATTTATGGTATCATACAGAATACTAAGATCTGTTGGACTCAGATTCCCAGAAGCATGCAAGTTGTCCAGCAAGTCACGCATCTTATTAGCTTTATCTAGTGTACTAACATCAGTCACATGATCTCTGTACAATACTTTCAGCATACTGATGGATCCAATTCCATCATACCATTCTGATATGTCATGCAACAGCTGACGGTAATCCTCATCGGAAATACCTAGAAAAAATGTAATAATAAACATACTGTAAGTCCACGAATTGAAGCCTACTGGGTTTAATCTCGAGATGGAGCCCATCTTGAATTGAAGCCCTCTCCCAATTTTTAGTTTGCAAAATTAGCCTTGAAAAAAAGCCCATAGGCTTCTTTTCAAAATGGCATAGGCTTCTTTTCAAGATAATACAGTCACATACACTGTACATTAATTTTAGAAAACAAAATAAATTAAATACAAGCTTGGTTTATACAGTAGTTTAGGTGATTTAATGCCAGTTAAATACAATCCATGATACAGATTGATGTTACAATCTCTTTATTGTTTTACAGTACAAATTCACAAAATGTACAGCATTCAAAAGTGTTTGATCTTTAGTATATTTATAGCTTTGTCACCTACTAGGGGTAATGTTTTGATTGATCACAACACTTTGGGTACATGTGCATATGAAAGCTTGCAAATATGGATAATTTTTCATTCCTGATGATGACATAATTAATGTCAAAATATTGAATCCCAACACGATGGCGTGCATTTTTTTGATACTTGGAGTGTGTATTATACTATCTTATCTGAGATTAATCAGTGCACCTTTTGGTTTTACGTATTGCTGAGTATTAACTTTAGTGTAAAGTTTTACTACAAGATATCACATACCTTGATTTGATTGCTCAGATTTAATAAAGTATAGAAGGCCAGCGTGACTTTACAGGGCTCACATCCAAATCTCTCACACTACTCATGGAGAGGCTATGCTCCTCTCCATTAATTCATCACCATCACTGAATGTGTTACATTGGTAATTAATAACTCATTTCATCTTTTCCATCTTTTTGCACCTGTCTCTCCTACACAATTTTCAGCATTAAAAGGCAAACAAACAATTTACGCCAAATACTGGTTCACTAACTCCGAGTGCAGGAACCTTTAGGATACTAAACACAACATTTTTTGTCAGTAAATAGAAGATTCCAAATAAGTACAGCACACCATATGAATAATTATACAGCTAGTAATGAATGCAACTAGCATTATTTTGTTAATGTTTATAAAACAATGTTAGCTTACCCTTTGTGGTTTCTTCTGCCATATTGACTTTCTTTTTAATAAACTTTTACCAGTTGTGGTACTTTATACACTGTGGTTTGACCTGTGAAAATTCAGAGGTAAAAAAATATTAGTAATAAAAAAAAAAAAAAAAAAATGTTTTTGTAAGAAAAGTTTGTAGGCAAATGCCAGTAGCTTTTATAATGAAGAGCATTGAAACGTCAAATCAAAATGATATTATCAGATAAAACTTTATTTTCTGTTAAAAGAAGAAATTGTTTTGCTCAAAAACCAATAAGAACAAAATAAGAACATTCTGAGCCTGAAATCGGCCAAAAAATAAGATGATTGAGCCTGGCCAAAATTTTACCGGTTCTTACCAAAGATCTATAATAACAAGATAGCGTTTCTCCGCAATTTCTGCGTGCAAATTCTGTAATAAATAACGCAGTGTAGGACGCCCTCTTGCAATTACAATTACTTTTCAACTTTGACATCTATGATCTCAGCGCAAATTCTGGAACAACCGCCATAGTAACAACTAGCTAGGACGCTCTCATTCAATTACAATTACTTTCTATAAAGATCTTATAAATACAAGATAGCGTTCGCCGCGATTTACGCATACAAATTCTGTATTAACACATGAACGGCGCCCTCTTGCAAAATTTAAAACATTTGAACCTTGACCGCGCGACTTTTCATTTATGCGTAACAATTAGAAGGGTACGATTTACAATGCGCCCTCTAATTAGAACATAAGGAACAAATTAATTAACGTACTTGGTAACAAACTTTGGCGTAACGCAAACACCCTACATCAGATCAATGGCAACGACTAGGACGCCCACTCCCAAAACTGACTTTCCTCTGCCAAATCGAAGCTTCTATTAGTAAAATCGTGTAGAACGTATCTTGTGTTTATAAGATCTTTGCTTTCTATTGTTTTCTGTGTGAACTGGATGCTTCTATTTGTGACACGAAAATCGCGGAGAACACTATCTTGTAATATTATAAGATCTTTGGTTCTTACTCTATAAAAAAAGTGTTATTTTTATGGACTGATGTGATGTAATCGGTAGTCACTCCTTAGAGGTCACAACAGCGAGGTTCACATGCATACATTCTTCAACCGTGGCTTATGCATTATTCATAGGAAGTGTTTATAAGCGAATTGAGGGGAATGTACAACAGCTGAGAAATGGAGCACAGTGCTGCCGTTACTATACTACTTTATCAATAAACTATGATATATGTCATGTACTACTGTATCAATAAACTATTATATATGTCATGTATTTGTGGCCTGTCGAACCCTGGTAGTAAGCTTGGAAATTTAAGGTAATGATTCAAATAGGAATTATCTTTAATTTCATCAACCACTGGTGTTTCCTCTTGTCAAATTTTATAGTTTATACATACAATTGTCATTGTATATATAATATATATACTGTATTGTATGTATATGTATTTATTTATAACACCACAACAGTTTTCAAGATGTGTTTACTGTTTGTTCCTAATACCAATCCTCGCCGGGGACCGATTATTTTAACGAGGTGTTCATGTAGGCCTTGTTGTCAAAATAATATACTTTTTGACTTGACTATTTTTACTGTACGACGACGTTGAAACTAGATTAGTGATGTTGAAATATTATGTTTTACAGAAAAACTTCTATAGTTTCTATAGCGTCTATACTTCTTTGCACATTGCTCAATTTTTTTTTTATACAGGTAGTTTCGCTTTTTCATTTATAGCTTGATATTTAGTTTAGTTTTGTTTTGTTTTTTTTTTATAGTTTTTTAGTTTTGTTAACTTGCTCAGATTCCCAGTAAACGCAGACATTGGATTTTATTTTATTTTATTTTATTAAAGTACACCTATACTAGTTCACCTGAACATAAAAAAAAAACCCAAAACAATATATCGTAACATAATAAAATAAGACCTATTTGTTTTCCGGTGGCTTTTCACATGCGTTGCCCCTTTGATCTTGTTTGGAATTGGCAAATAATGAAAAGAACATTATAATATGAAAATATTTATATGGTGTAAAATGATAATTTGATTTACATAATATTTACATTTATGCATTAATAACATAACAGGTAATAAAAAAAAAATATTTAAATGTTTGAATTTTATGAAACTGTAAAATAAAAGTAGAGTAGACGCATACTCGAATTGTATGTATTTGTGCAGGTACTCACACTAAGCATTGTACTAGCCCAAAGCAGGCTATAGATAAATACCAAAGTCCTCGTGGGACATATAATTTATCGTGGCGGTGTTGGTGACTGGACATGAGTAGCGACTGGCCGTTGAAAAAATAGCATTTCTAAAAGTTTAACAAGTGCAAATTATAATATAAATTATGTATGATTTTAGTCCGAAATACCCAGCTTTTGTAACTTTTTATATAACCCTGGACCTCTTGAACGATTCCAGAGTTTAATATCTTGTTGAATTAGGTCAAAGGATGAAAACCCCTTCCCCATTGATCCACCGGAACCCTGTCGAATGAAGCCCATATCTTGATTAGAAGCCTGGTGTCGTAAACACTGTTGAATAAATATAATATAAATGATCAAAGGTACATATACATTGTTTTTTTCATGTCCTTATTAAAAAAACGAATTCGATCCAACTCGGCCACAAGTCAACTCGGCCACAAGTCAAACTCGGCCACAAGTCAACTCAGCCACAAGTCAACTCGGCCACAAAAAGTTCGGCTACAGTCAACTCGGCCACAAGTCAACTTTTCTGTCGAAAATGACACTGGGACAAAATGTCCGGGAGAAACCAGCCTGCTACCGATGATGACATAGGCCTAATTAAAGGGGGAGTGCGGGGATGAGACAAGTGGCCATATATTGCTTATTTAACCTTTCCTGAGTTCGGGAAAAATACTTAAAAAATTCAAAATGTTGAGATGTAAGGATAATTACAGAAACAAAACATGATATGATGAGACAGGAAAATCAGGTGAAAACGAGGCTGATCACTTTTTTCAGTAGCTTGGTAGCACTGTCTCTTATACACATCTAGATGTGTATAAGAGACAGAGACAAGTCTGTCAATTAATTTTTGGCGAGCAGCTGATCGAAAAATCGTCCCGACGATCGAGCGACTAGCCTAGATACAGTACACCAGTGTGAAGTCGTGAGTTTTTGTGATCGTTTACGTACGCAGTTACAGAGAGACGGTTAATCAACGTCAATCCAATCATGGAGGAATAATTCAATTGAATTAATAAACGTATATCAGTCCGATGACTTGACTTGTTTGTTTATAATTAGGCCTACACCTATGCCTAGGATTAGCACAGTCAGTGTCTACCCAGCAGCAGTAGCGCACTCTCCGGGACACTGCTCCAGTCCCGCAGCAGGTGAGTTCGCACGCAGCCTTATCCAGCTGACGGTAAAGATAGTAGGTTTCTACTACTAGCCTAGACTTGTCATGCCATGCCATCTTTGTCACATTAATTTTGCTAGTGCATTTTTTCCCCCATAATAATAGACCTAGGCCCCTAGGCCGGCCTACTAATAATAATATACAGTACTATAGCCTAGGCCTGGTCCTATGAAAAACTGTCTAGGCCTAAATGTCTAAAAAATGCACTGTCTAAATAAAGGTGATGTGCTATAACACTACAGTATATCATCAGAGCCAACACCAATTCCTGTAACAATATTAGATTATTATTGATATACATACTGTAGGCCTAGAAGCTAGGCTATACAACAATAACGTCCCATTAAATAATAACATGATGCATATGTTACTCCAAACCTAACTTTCAGCTGTTGTTGAAATGTGGAATTCAAATAAAATATTATACATATATATTTTTGTAGGACAAGATATGTGATAGGCCGAAACATAACACTCTCCTCACATAGATATTTGTCAGTCGCCATGATGAGACAAACATACTACTGTACAACATT
>NW_022698264.1:0-1773 GCF_011630105.1 Anneissia japonica
TACTCATTGTGAAAAACTATAAAAATAGGATCAGATGACAGATCGTGGCCTCGTGTGATCCCACAGTACTCCTAGGCTATCCTAGGCAACTCAACACCACGCACGCCTCGAGTTACCATAGGTTACTGCACCAGGTGCCAAATATTATATTATGAGTGTGTATAGTGTGGCCGGAGGCTTAAATTAAGGGTAGCGCATCATTCTGACGGCGAACAAGATTATTTTGATTGAGAACTTAGCATAAAATAATGTTGATTTTCAATTTTTAAAAATCGGTAGGAACAGCCTGGTAATTCGGTAGGCGGTAGAAAAGTGAGAAAATCGGTAGCTTACCGCCTAAATCGGTAGGGTTGGCAGGTATGAAATAATAAACTATAATAAACATGTCATGGAGGAGACATAACTATATTGGAGATGACTCTGTAGTAGAGGGATATATTTAAGTGGTCCCCTCGCACCAAACCAGGTACTGAAGCATCCTCAGTCAAATTTACAGTAGATAAATGTAGTAAAAATAAAATTTAAAATAATGAAAATACAGCAAATTAAATATAAATATTGTCTCATTTTATCTTTAGTGTGTTGTAGATACTTTTAGTTTTATAAAACACAAAAGAAAAAACAATCTCATACAAGTGCCGGGTAGAAGCAGGCAGAAGCCCATCCCTCAAACTATTCTATAAAGAGCTGGGCCCCACCTACTCTTTACTCTAGACAGCATCGTTATCTTTTGCAATGCACAGTAGTAGAGCCGAGGGCCTATTCTGAGGTGGAAGCTATCAGTAGCCCAGCATACTACCTAATGGAGTGCCTGTGTGCACTTGGGTGTGACAGTGATGTTTTCGACATCAGTGGGTGGAGCCCTATTGTGGACACCTAACTGGTAGCGTATGTGCACATCGGAAAAAAAACCCCAAAAAACATATCGGATTTGTTTTTAGTTTACGTAGCTTTTAAAGTAAATAATTATTTATTGCTTGTTGCTGTAAAATTTATTATATAAGAGTGGCATTGGTATTATTAAATATTATAAAATAATTATGCTTTTTATTTTAAAAGCAGTGAATTAAATGATGATGGCACTGCATTGGGTGTCAATGCTCCTGGTAGTGTACCGATTCATAAGCCAGTAGCCCAGCCCCAGACTGATGTAGCAAAGGTCACAGGCGCATCCCAGGTGAGTAAATGCATTACAGTGCATTGCTGTTTGTATGTAGGCCTATTGCACCTTTATGAATCCTGTGTCAATATTATAAAAATAACGATAATGACATTGTTAATAATAACAAAAATAATGATGGTGGTTATGATTATGATGACGGTGGCAGTGATGGTGACGGTAAAACGGTATGGGTGGTGATGAGGAGGATGTTGACAGCAGTGGTGACAACGGCAACAGCGATGGTGATGGGATAGTATACTGATGGTATTATAAAGAAAACCTTCCTATTATTTCATTTGTACACAACTCCATTTTTGTATTTAATAAAACTATAGTAGATAGTCATCTGATAATGCCTATATTTTATATCAAACTTGTCATATTTTCTCGGTTTTAGTTAAGTCTCCTGGTAATACAATATATCATTATCAGGAATAATTATGTCTTTCTTTTTAAATGTTCTGGTAAATGTATATATATTTTTTAATATCAGTGATTTGTATGTTCTATTGTTTAAAACTAATATTATCATGTTATATTTATTAATCCATTGTGTAAGCACCTGGACACATATTTCGACTGTATCTTTTACAGTATTGCCGACAACAAAT
>NW_022698265.1:0-1247 GCF_011630105.1 Anneissia japonica
AACTCACCAAAAACCTATCGGAAGAGTATCTGAAATTCGTTCAAGTGCTGGTGCCGTTGATCACAGGAACGTGAGAGTTTCTCTTAACGCGGCAAACGTCGCTGTAACCGAAAACGTCAAAGTACACGAGATTCGCGTCCTCGCCTTCCTTGTCCATTTCATCGATCTCTGCGGTGCAAGCGTAACGCGCAAATCTGGCATTCGGATCGAAGAGAACGCCGCATTGCAGAAACGGCATGAACGGCGGTATCGACAACGGCACCATCATGGACGCTTCGCACGTCGATGCCGTCTTCGCCTCGGCCGGCAAAGGCGCACCGTCCGACCGGATCCGATTCTCTCGATCCCAGTACACCGTGTTCAGTCCTCCCGAATCCTTCACAACATCCTCCTCTTCGTCGTCACCACCGAACACGATCACGTCGGATTCCGGATCGTACAGACCGATCTTTCGACCGCGATGAACGCACGGACGCCATCGCTCGAAGATGTCTTCGTACTCCTTCTGTCGGGTAGCGTCCAGCAGAATACTGATGCCGATCAGGAGACGTATCTCCGGGCGTACCAGCATCAACGACGGAACGAACCTCGCCAGGTGAAGAAGTCGGTCTTCCTCGCAGCCGAATCTAGGCGCTATTTTCCAACGGAGGAAACGTGCGTAGGCGAAGAAGCGTTCGTTCGAAAGAAAAGGTTTCATCTCCCACACCGGAAACAGGCACGTCGGAGTCCGGACCACGTCGGACCGGGAAGACAATAGTGCCGCGTCCTCCCGATCGCAGCCATTTTGCGTTAGACGAGTCCGCGCACGCTTCACGGCCTTCATCACGGTAGCGGAGCAATCCCCGTGTCGCACGACGAATCCGTCCGCAAAGTGCTCGTCGAACACGCGGAAGCCGAAATCAAACCGACCGTCTTCCATCTGGAACGCTATCGCTATCATGCGTATCGTCATCGGCATCGATGATTTGAACCACAGTTCGCATTCGAACCTGTCCGGACTCTTGGAGTAAAACTCGTCGGTGCTGCAAACCGTCCTGGAACTGCCGTTTCCATCGGCCGCTATAAGAAACGCTTTTCTCGGTGCGTGAGGTCCAGCTATTCTTAACGAAAACATCTCATCATCCCATTTCTCCCATTTCTCTCCCCGTTTATAGAAGAATTTAAAAAAAATAAATAAAAAAAAAAACACACACATCGTTTTCATTTTGTTTTTATTTTGTATCACAGACATTTAACACCATCGAGGA
>NW_022698266.1:0-839 GCF_011630105.1 Anneissia japonica
AAACTGTTGTGGTGTTATAAATAAATACATATACATACAATACAGTATATATGTATATACAATGATAATTGTATGTATAAACTATAAAATTTGACAAGAGGAAACACCAGTGGTTGATGAAACTAAAGATAATTCCTATTTGAATCATTACCATAAATCTCCAAGCTTACTACCAGGGTTCGACAGGCCACAAACACATGACATATAGATCATAGTTTATTGATACAGTAGTACATGACATATATCATAGTTTATTGATACAGTAGTATAGTAACAGCAGCACTGTGCTCCATTTCTCAGCTATTGTACATTCCCCTCAAGTAACAGCTGCAGCACTGTGCTCCATTTCTCAGCTATTGTACATTCCCTCAATTCGCTAAACACTTATGAATAACGCATAAGCCACGGTTGAAAAATGTAGCTCATAAAATATGCATAGTGAACCTCGCTGTTGTGACTGCTAAGAAGCGACTTCCGTTCTAATCGGTTGTTTGAAAAATGCTGCTTTCGGTGAGATTCATTGAAGAGTACGATTACAGTGTTCCTCTATGTTTTTTTGTTTCGTCATGTGTTGTTAACAGTAGTATTCTACGTAGTAGTAGAGCAGCAGTAGTACAGTAGCAGTAGTCGCAGCATCAGAAGTAGTAATAGTTGTAGCACTAATAATAGTGCATCTTCAGCAAAAAGTTAATAATAGATTTGTTGTTAATTCATTATACTTGTACTACTACCTGTTCTCACGTGATACGTCTCGACATAATAACCGAAAATAACAATTCCAAGAGGATTATATCTTAATATTCTATAAGCCTATAGCCATCCAATTTAACTTAACTACG
>NW_022698267.1:0-635 GCF_011630105.1 Anneissia japonica
TTACTACAAGTTTGTTTCGTATGGACAGCTGTTAAAAGCTGCCCACACTCATCAGGTACAAATACCAAGAAGCACAGAGCGGATATGACCACAAGCTCAAATTTGAACCAACCCGCAAAAGAAACCAAAACAGTTGAAATTGACAACGTAAAATCATCTGGTTCAACCCACAGTACAGCGACAATGTTTCAACCAACATAGGCCATAAATTCCTATCTATCATTGATTCATCATTCCCTCAAAACCACCCACTCAGAAAAATATTTAACCGGAACACTTTGAAATTAAGCTACAGTTGTATGCCTAATATGAAACAGATAATTACAAGCCACAACAAGACGCTGCTGAAAAAAGAAACTGATCTGACCGCACAAACTACCGGTAATTGTAATTGCAGAAGAAATGTAACATGCCCATTAGAAGGAAACTGCTTAACCAAAGGAGTTATATACCAAGCGACAGTTACCAGATATGGCAACCAAACCCAAGAAACATATATTGGACTCACAGAACACACGTTCAAAACGGACATAACAGTAACTTCAGGAACAAGACCCAGAAAAATGCTGGAAATGCTACAACTCTTAGCCAATATATATGGACTCTTAAAGATAACTCTATCCTGTATTCGTTAA
>NW_022698268.1:0-538 GCF_011630105.1 Anneissia japonica
AAATTTTACGCTGGGCTCGTTCGACGGGTGTCTCAGAGGAATATCCGTCAACTCCAACGTTCCCGGTCTGAGGTCGGTCGGCCGATGCTCCGACGACGGCAGAGAGACCTTCGCTATTTCGAACGCGCCGTCCGAGTTCCGACGCCAGACGAGCATCGCTTTCGAACTGAAATTGGAGAACGAAGACAACTGCACCGTTCTGCGTAACGCAGGAGACGGGGATTTCGTGCACGTCGACGTGGAGGACCTCGAGGTGGTCGCCCGATTTCGAGTGGGAGACGAAGAGTGGTCGGCGAGGAGTCCCGGGAAACTCGCAATTGGTAGCTGGCACAGCGTCGCGGTGTATAGGGTAGGACGGCCGATTCTGGTACGGTTGGACGGAGTCGTCGGAGAAGAGATTCGAAATTTAGGCGCGGTGTCAGATGCAGATATAACGGGAAAATTCTTTTTGGGTGCGTTCGTCGGATGTATAAGCAATCTGACCGTAAACTCGGAAAGCATATACACCGTGGGTTGTCGAAGCCATACGACTGCGAAA
>NW_022698269.1:0-1997 GCF_011630105.1 Anneissia japonica
AAAAAAAAAAAAAAAATTAAAATAGGCATGTATGTGTAGGTAATCTGTTAATTATGAATAAAAATAACACAAATCATGAAAGAATAAAGGAAGAATAGGAAAGAACCTTGGAGCGGCTGAAATATAATTGAAGTGCCCTTAATTTCTTAGTCAGAATCCTATTATTTTTCATATTGTGTATGCTTTGCATATTATTTAGGATTATTACATATCTTAGCCATATCATTCTTAAATCTTTTGGAAATTAAAATGTTTCTCTTCTATGATGTAAAAGCAATGTAAAATAATAAAGTTTTTTATAACACAGACATAATTCAATATGTTTACTTACTTTTCCAATAACATCATGGGCACTGTAGGTATCATAATCCATCACTCTAAAAATATAATTATACTATGTCAGTATTACAGAGGGTTTTAGGGCAAGGCCTCTGTGCACTTGATAATATTACATTCATCATGAGATCAAACACATAGAACACCTACTCAATGCCCTGGGGGTTATAACTATCAATCAAAACATTGTAATTTAACTGTTCCCTGATTCAAACCTACTACATACCTAGTGTATTTCTACTTCTGGGTAGATAGAGACAAAATGGATAAACTTAGTTCCCAAGAACACAAAACAAATGGTCAAAGTCAGACTCAAACCACTGACCTTTTTATTGAAAACAACCAACTAACTTTTAAACCACAGAATGCAAATTAGTGCTATATGAATACATGGCATATGTACAGTATGAGAAGTTTATCTTTTATCTGGCAGTGGGTCATTGTACTTTGTCTGCATTAGGTTTCTTTTGGTTAAATTGACAAGGTACATACCGGTAGCTCCTTGTAGTTTAAGCTCAGTTGAAACAAGAACTGATGAATGTTAGTTCAGTATAAAATGTTGGAATTTCAATTGGGACAATGTTCTTTCCTCTGTACAGTATTATTGTAGCACTACAACACCTTATTTATAGTACAAAATATCATTAATATTGTCTATTTATCGATTACCTTATCTGCAGGGGTTCATCTTGAAGCTCCTCATCATCGACCTACAGTCAATTAAAATCACCATATTGTTCATCATTTTTTTATCTTAAAAAGATTAATGCTATAAAATAGATTATTATATTTAGCATGGTAATCAAATATTCACACTAATATCATGAATTTTATATTTATACCACCAGCATTATTTACATTATTGCTTTTTGTGTGTGTTTTTAGCACATTTTTTTTGTTACAGCATGTGTCACTTGACTAATAGACATTAGTGGATTTGTGCTTATAACCAAACAACAGAGTTAAAAACAATCCCAGCACAGTGTTAATTAGACATCTATAACATTTTTTTTGATTCATCAGAGATTACTTACAAGGTCCTTAGACAACAGGATCGATGGCCTTTAGCACATGAACAAAAATAACAGTTATTGGTATGGCTTAAAAATGGATTAATGATAATAGTTATGGTGATGATAATAATTCTTCATTTGTCCTCATTCTAATCGGAAATGGGAAACTTGGGCTGGGCCACAGGAACCTGCGGGAGCCACAGTGCAGCGCCACCCAACTTAACTACAAACATTTAACGGATACAAACATTGTCCTTAACCTGCCTAACTCTCAATGTGAGGGTTATTCGAGGAGCCAAGCATTCAGACTCCCAAGTAAAACCTGAGGCTGGACAGGATTCAACCATGGAGGTATTATTGAGAAGGAGATCACTCGAAAAAGCTACGCGCATGCAGCGCTATGCAAATGAACCAAGATCAAAGCTGCCGCAGCGCGTGAAGAACATTTGCGCGATGCCTTTGAAGTCCGATGTGTTCCCCGCCATCAAATTTGTAGCAGGCATAGTTTACCAAAATTTGAACATGGCAAAATGGAGAGCACCTTCTTTTCTCAATGCGCACTACATACAGTCAATCACTATGTCTGCGCAATCGTTTCCATTTTGAAGCTGATACATTTATCTCTCATAAAATATCAAACATATTAAT
>NW_022698270.1:0-768 GCF_011630105.1 Anneissia japonica
GATTATGATCGATGATAATGGTCGTTGATGAGGGTGATCGTGATAATGATGAGGATGATTGATGAAAATGATGTTGATGGGGTTATTGATGACGAATGATGAGAAACATCCCATCTACCCCTCCCCCTCATCTTCATTCTTGTCGTCCTCATCCTCTTCATTATCATCCTCATGATGAGGATTGATAATGATGATTAATAAGGATGATGATGATGTGGTTGATGATGAGGACAAGGATGATGATGGATGATGATGATAGATGATGATTGTAATGAGGATAATGATGATAGATGATGATTGTAATGAGGATGATGATGAGGATGATAATGACAGTGATGATGATAATGAGGACTATGATGATGAATGAGTGATGATGATAAGTAGGATAAGGATGAGGTTGATGATAATGAGAATAAGGATGATGGATGAGGATGATTAGTAGGATGAAGGTGATGGTGATGAGATCATACTGGGCGTGGTCTTAGGTCTGTCTCTTATACACATCTAGATGTGTATAAGAGACAGGTGTGGGACAATATCAGAGCAGACCCACTTTACGTGTAAATTCAAACAATGTGGACCCATTTTACGTAAAAATATGAAATATCTGGACCCATTTTCTTAAATTTTACCCATATTTAACTAAATATAAGGTATCTGGATCCATTTTATGCATAAAATTACATAATTTGGACCCTTTTTTAAATGTGGACCATTTTTTGTGGACCCATTGGAAAAATGGTGTGGGACTGTCCCAACAGTGCCAAT
>NW_022698271.1:0-675 GCF_011630105.1 Anneissia japonica
ATATTGTGTTGTGTTTACAAAGCAAACTTAATTCGTATACTATTTCTATGATTTATCAAATACAACCTCCAAGTATTATAGTTTCTAGACGCAGGGTTCCCGGAACGCCGCCCTCAGCGGCGTGTGCGAAGCACAACTCAGAGTCAGATGTGGAACGTGAAATTTCGATAATGGTTTCGTAGTCAGATTTGCGAGAAAACTTCAGCTACCTGTATTTCCCGACTGAGACGTCAGTGGGATATGTAATTTGTATGGCAAAGAGATTATGCTACCCTTAATTCGTATTAAGGGAATTTACGCCCACAATCCTTGTAGTTATTAATATTTTGGTTATAATAGAATTTTTTTTATTTTTTGGTGACGTTACACTCACGCTATAGTCAGCGTGCATACGTCATAAGCTAGATTACGTCACCTTTTCCTGGTAATAATATAAGGCAAATTTCCCGACGTGCTTTTTTCATGAATAAACAAACACCACTGCTTTGCACATGGATGCCTTGCCTAGCTAAGTCTGCAAGAGCCGCATTGTTACCGTAGCGTTGTATAATAATTAAACAAGGTACGTCTGCAACTGAATTATTCTTAGTTATTTTAATTTATTTCTTTCGAAAGTGTACTTTCTATCACATATAATTGCACTGTCTACTTAGGCCTAGGCCTACTTATTATACC
>NW_022698272.1:0-2235 GCF_011630105.1 Anneissia japonica
GATTGTATCGCTTATTATCTTCTCCAACTCAATCTAAAAGAGCAGTATTTCAACACAATTTTATTCATTGGAATAACAATGCAAGACAAAGCTGTGGTGTATCTAGTGGGATGAGGGGGGGGGGGAAACATATCCCCTCTCTAAAAAATTTGTACCACCCCCATTGAAAATGTTCGAAGCAAAAATAAATCATGTGAAGTAGATAAAAATCGCCTCATCACCAAATTTTGCAAGTATCCCCTTACTTTTAATGATTGAGCTCCCCCACTTCACCTTCATGCCCCCATCTACACACCACCCTCCCCACCCATTTCAAGACTCCTAGATACACCACTGGGACGAAGATTCCAAACAGATGTATAATTTATTGTTACAGCCACTTGTTCAACAATATCAACAATATCAACAAGTGTACAAACAGTATGCTAGAGAGAGGGGTTACACAAATTTGTACACTCTTAGTCTTACATGCATAAAAATGAATAAAAATTCAAAATAACATGCAACATGTAAAATAATGGTAAAATTATAATGTAACCATGGATATAATATTCATTTTTAAGCAACCAAGTACATTGCTTTAGTTGACTTCACAAAAAAAAAAATGGAGAATGGTTTTGTACACTTTTAAAGGGGAGTACTGTTTGTACACTTGTGAAAATGTTGATAATTGTGAAGAACCCCTAAGTTGATGGTAATTATGACCCACCATGAATAACTTTGGAAACGAGCTCAATATTCTTAATTCTTAATAGGTAAGAAACTCACAATCTAACATTTATTTTTACTACTAGTAAAATTGACTGTTGTAATCTTTTACAATGAACTGTTTAAAATTAGGAGATAATCAATTTAAGGATTTTTGTAGTAATCAGAATGTAAATAAGATAATTTGGGGGTTTTTTTTGTCGATCTGTTTATATTGGAAGTTAATAACTTATTTGATCCTTTATGAGCTATTCAACATTTTAATTTAATTATTTAGGTTTAGGCAATATATCTCTGAATTTATCAACAACCCCTTCATATCCCCACCCACAAAGAAATTCCTTCTTTCAAAAGGAACCAACCATTAACAAAAATAAAAGATCATCTTGTCTTAATTAGAAAACTGTACTTACTAAATCAGGAACAAAATATGTAGCTTTATTTTCTTCTACAAGTTTCTCATTCAGTTCAAATGCTGCCATAGTCTGAAAAAGTGAGTTAATAACTAATTTTTAAAATTTTTCATTAAATGTATTGGTGTAATCCTTAATTAATGTTTATGTTAATGTATCAATACAGAGGACTGGTAAGGATTATCATTAACCTTGCCATTTCCACTGTCACGCATCAAAAAATAAATACAAATAACAAATATTTACCATGTTGATGTCTATACTGAGGTTTGAAAAGGACAATACATAATATAATGTTGATGAACAGCGATAGATTCTGTTGAAAACCAACCAATGCTTATGGCTGTCATTACAGAAGGCCTAATTAAAGCTAGGTTTCCATACAATCGCTACAATCATAATGCTTAGTCGACATCGTGATATGCACTAGTCTATAATGAGACCATTCCTATACTTCAGTCTACCGGTAGTTAGCTGGTATTACAGTAGTTTTTAAGTCTGCATGGAGTAGGCAATAAATGTGGCTTTCTTCAATTGACAAGTATAAAGAAAACTAAATTTCCCTTCTAAAATTATAAAGTAGCTTCCAAATATATCCTACATTTAAAATTAATCTTTGCATTAACAACATTATAAACTTTATTTTTGTCAGTCTCACAGTAGAGTGAGCTTTACTGGTTTATGTGTGAATGTGAATGACAGTGATAAAATGTTCAGCACATGCCATATATGCCTAGCGATCCAAAAACAGTTGTATCGAGTGACTGTCGAATTGTTTTGAATACTCGCAGATAGACTGTTTTATAGCAATGGTCTTACAGGGTGAATAGCAGAACACAGTCTATGTAATCAATCTTGTTATGATAATCAACTCCCTCTTATTACAAACCTCTCCAATTAAAGACCACTTATAATTAAAGACTACTTTTCTGTGGCAAGCAGAAAAGAAAAGGTAGACATAAAATAAACGTTAGAAAATCTATAATGAATACATTTGGCAATTTCGTTGATTAAAACCAACTAATAAGGACGACTTGCCTACAGAAGAACATTGTAATTTTGACTTACCATGTCAACCCTATTATGAATTTTGTTCAGCTCATATTTTGTTTCC
>NW_022698273.1:0-872 GCF_011630105.1 Anneissia japonica
GCCATTAAGGAGGACGTTAAAAACCACACTCCTAGTCCAGATTTCCGCGACAATCTCACAAAAAACGAGAGACAGGCCATCGCCAATTTGCGTCAGCGTGATGATATTATCATCAAACCAGCTGATAAAGGCTCTGCCACTGTCGCGATGGACATTAAATTCTATGAAGAGGAGTCCTTATAACAACTTAACAATCCTCTTCACTATCGGAAGCTCACAGAGGACCCCACTCCGGAAATTTCTAAGGAAGTGGAAAAATCTGTATTAAAGATGGTTAAAAAAGGTTCCATCGATCCCAAAATTGGCCCCAGCTCATCCAGGTCGATCCGGCACCAGGACGTTTCTATGTCCTACCCAAAATCCACAAAGCAGGCCATCCTGGCAGACCCATTATTTCGGGCAACGGTACTGCTACAGAAAAAATCTCTGAATATGTGGATGACTTATTGAGACCATATGTTGTTGCTCTCCCCTCGTACATTCAGGACTCCACGGACTTTATCCGCAAAATTAACCAAATTTCAAATTTACCTAATAATACTGTTCTGGCTACACTTGATGTTTCGTCATTACAGTATATACTAATATCCCTCATGAAGAAGGTGTTAATGCGTGCATTTCAAATTACAAGCAAATTCGGGGCAAAACCTCATCTAAATCACATCTCCGTGAACTTATCATGCTGATTCTGACCAATAATAACTTTGTTTTCGGCGACGGTCATTACCTTCAAATTCATGGCACAGCGATTGGCACCAAAATGGTTCCATCTTTTGCTAACTTATTTATGGGACAATTTGAGGCCAAGTTCCTGTCCCTACAGCCCAAGAAACCAGATGTTTGGTTTCGTTACATTGATGATATCTTCATGA
>NW_022698274.1:0-613 GCF_011630105.1 Anneissia japonica
GGCATCGTTTATAAAAACACTAACGGCGATAATAAGACGTGGTAAAGTCATTGCTAATAAGATAATCTATTAAAGGAGCACCAGTAACTGGTCTCTTACCAGCGACCTTCCGATATAAATTTAGACCGTCTTACAGAGACGACATTAGACCGCTGTCATCGTTAATAGCAACAGTCGGTTAACATCAAAGGAGCGCATAGCTGTGGTTGATAAACGTTACAGGACGCGCGTCTGGGAATGAATTGGTTTACGCTTATAAACTTTGTAAACAATGAATAGGATTTAGATAAGAAATGACAGAAAATATATGCAATTTAAATGAATCATTTGTACTTATTATTTTAAATGACACCTTTTCATTGGTAGGGAGAGAGCATGGGAGGAGAGACCTGATTGTTTAATTAATTGATTGAAACATAATTAAATGAAATGTAATGTACATTTTAACAACGGCTTCTGCCTCGAAAAGACCAAGACAGTGTATTTCCATTGATACGAAACTCAGCGTAATAAAAAATGTAATTTTTTTTGTTAGGCACGGTGAGAATGCCTGAAACAAACACTATTCCATTGAAAGTTTGAAGTTTTTCGGAAAAGTACTCGAAATATGGCG
>NW_022698275.1:0-526 GCF_011630105.1 Anneissia japonica
CTTGAAAAAGTCACCGTCAGTTTTCTTGACAGTGTAAAAATTATATAATACCTTATACTGCCACACCAGACTTAAAAAAAAAAACAATGGTGTAAATATGGGTGTGACACAGGATAACATTGACAAAAAAATAATAATAATAATAATAATAATAATAATAATAATAATAATAATAATAATAATAATAATAACACTATCCTCTCGAAAATTTGTAATTTTAACGTACTCAAAAAAATCTGAATTTCCTAATTAAACTAAGAGGATTGTTTCCAATATGGTCTAGAAAACATTTTCAAAACAATTTTTAAGAAAACAAAACTGTTTACAACTTACAATGCCCGAAGGAAACACGGAAACAATGATCACAAGACAATAAAAGGTGGTAAAAATGGTCAACGGTTAGGTCTTAATAAATATAATCATTGACCGCAAGAGAAACATAACGATCTAAATAAAATGCTGCCATTGGTGCGACGTCATTTTTGAAAACGCAGTGAAGTTGGTGAGGTAACCACAGCTATGCGCT
>NW_022698276.1:0-958 GCF_011630105.1 Anneissia japonica
ATTACCAGGAATCGATATTCTTCTAGGCCTACCAGTATTGTTATATGATAGTCAATCATCACAAAAATCAATAACACCCTAATGTTTTCATTCAAACAAATTTACCCACGTTGTCACTAACAAAAACAACATTTTTATATAGTCTTCAGACGGGTCAAGCATCGAGCCCCAATCGATCACAAAGAACATACAGGAAGACCATGTTTGGTGAGCACATGATTCACTCTAAAAAGTACTGTACGCTATGTGAAGCAAGAAGTAACTTATACACATCTAGATGTGTATAAGATCACTACGAAAAAAGTGAAACCAGGGAGATGTAAAACATACATAAAATACTTCTCCCTGGTAAGACAAAACAAATATTTTTAATGTTTTATTCAAACATATTTTTCCAAGTAGTCTGATCACTAACAATGCAACATTGGCAATGATGTGCATGTGTTGATGAACATAACATTTCCAGCTCATAATACAGTATCACTTTTATTTGAAAATTTAACACTTGATTTACCGTAATAATTTATTTAGTGATTAAACTACATACTGTGTTATTGTAGAAAGTTAAATTACGTTTAATAAAAAAATAAAAAACAAAATTATAAATTAATTAGTGCCATGCCAAACTTGGGGGAATCACCGCGGCTTGGAAGGCCACGCTAATATCGAGTGCTGAAAATGCTAGTTGTTAAGTTTGACTGCGCATGCGTCGTTTAATCTACGTAAATATATCGTTTACTGTTTTGATTACGACGATGTAAATATATCCACTTCCTTATTTAATATCAGTATAGGCCTACATCTTTGTGCAGCCTACTATATATTGTCGATCTTAATTGTAAAGTTAAACATTTTCTTTATTTCTTCTTTATGTTGTGTTTTTGTCAGGAGTAAAAAAAAAAACCAAAAAAAAACATGGCATCCATAGGCCGTTAATAATGGAGCTACTGTAAGTATT
>NW_022698277.1:0-597 GCF_011630105.1 Anneissia japonica
ATATATAAGTATATAAGAATATAAGTGTATATATAAGTATATATATAGGCCTATATAAGTATATACGTAAGTATGTGTATATATGTATATATATATAAGTATGTATATATAAATATATATACGTATATATAAGTATGTATATGTATATATATATAAGTATGTATATATATAATATATAAGTATGTATATATATAATGCATATATGTATGTATATATATATAGGCCTATATAAGTATATATGTAAGTATGTGTATATATGTATATATATAAGTATGTATATATGTATATGTATATATATAAGTATGTATATATATGTGTGTATATATATGTGTATATATGTAGATATATAAGTATGTATATTATGTATATATATATACATATATATGTCTATATATTATGTATATATATATATATGTATATATGTGTGTATATATATATATGTATATATGTATATGTGTGTATATATACATAAGTATGTATATGTTATAATGCATATATATGTATGTATATATATATAATATATATATATACCCATACATATATACATTATAACATATATACATACTTATATATATACATATATAAGTATATATATAT
>NW_022698278.1:0-636 GCF_011630105.1 Anneissia japonica
AGGAGTTACGAAACAGAATGTTATCTTGGGGAACCAAATCTCAACTGTATTTGCTGAGCCACGTGCATGCATTGTGGGCGACTTAAAAACCATCCATTTTCCAGCGGGGTATAAATATGTTTTAACATGACATACATGTGATGTGACCGTGTAGACAATGGTTTAGCCTTAACTTTTTTGGAATCCCCACCGAATGTCGGTATAAAAATAACGTAAATATGCTTTAGTGTGAGCCTTAATAGATTAATGCAACATTTAATAAATTTGAGGAATATAAAGAATTTGCTAAATGTAAACCAGGCCCAACTACCATACAGTAGGCCGAGCTGAGTAAGCCAAGCCGTCCTAAATGATTGTTGGTCGGACGGCTCGCTGACTAAGCCCTTGATATGAACATATTACCATGCAGTCCACATTTTTGGGAAAATTTTAGTCAAAAATGAATGTCCACATAAATGCTATGTTAATCATAATAAATACATCAAAATTCTGTTCTAACAGTATGTTGGCTCTATCATATCAATTACTATGGGCTCATGCCCTGTAGCCCTGGCGAAATTGACAAAGTCTGAGGGTGTTATTGCCAGGGTAGCACTGTTAACCATTGGATGAAAGTGGAGATTTTTGTGTTTGCCT
>NW_022698279.1:0-667 GCF_011630105.1 Anneissia japonica
GCTCAACTCGGCGAGATAAGCACTTTTGTGCAAAAAGTGACAATGTTAAAAAGTTGAGTGAAAATATAATTTTTTTTTGTTAGGTTAGGGTTATGGTTAGAGTTAGAGTTAGGGTTAGGGTTAGGGTTAGGGTTAGGCAAAGTGAGATAGGCTGAAACAAACACTATTCCATTGAAAGTTTGAGGTTTTTCTGAAAAGTACTCGAAATATGGCGGAAAGTCAAACATTTGCACTAAGTGCTCAACTCGGCGAGATAAGCACTTTTCTGCAAAAAGTGACAATGTTAAAATGTTGAGTCAAAATGTAATTTTTTTTGTTAGGCAAAGTGAGATAGCCTGAAACAAACACTATTCCATTGAAAAATTGAAGTTTTTCTCAAATGTACTCGAAATATGGCGGAAAGTCAAAAATTTGCACTAAGTGCTCAACTCGGCGAGATAAGCACTTTTGTGCAAAAAGTGACAATGTTAAAAAGTTGAGTCGAAATTTAATTTTTTTTTTTGTTAGGTTAGGGATAGGGTTAGAGTTAGGGTTAGGGTTAGGGTTAGAGTTAGGGTTAGGGTTAGGGTTAGGGTTAGGGTTAGGCAAAGTGAGATTGGCTTAAACAAACACTATTCCATTGAAAGTTTGAAGTTTTTCGGAAAAGTACTTGAAATATGGCGGAAAG
>NW_022698280.1:0-824 GCF_011630105.1 Anneissia japonica
GTTTATTGGAATTGGAGCCGTTCTATCGATGTAATGATGATACAATACGAAACAGGGTGAAAAAATCGCATTTGATCCCAGAGGAAAAAAAAAAGAAATTTATCAAAAATTTATCAATGATAACATGGATCGCGTATAAATTGCGGCAGAGTTTATTACAAAGTGCGACAGCTCACTTTATTACAAAGTGCGACAGACAGTTATTACAAAGTGCGACAGCTCAATTATTACAAAGTGCGATAGACTTTATTACAAAGTGCGACAGTTGTATTACAAAGTGTGACGATTATTACAACGTGCGACGCAACACATGTGCAATTAAACAATGAGGGGTGACATTCCCAGGAAGCATCGTATCGTGCATTCAGGTAGTATAACCAGAGAGGAGGGATAGGCGGCTAAGATCATCTTTAAGCTTTCTAATTTTCTGTTCATTGACTTTGAAAATTTCGTGAAGGCGTTTTTAATTTTTCATTTGTTATTACACACCTACATTCAACTTCAATATAATATATTTTGCAATTCGCATTTTTCTTTTCTAATGTCTGAAACCAGGGTATTATACTTATCAGTCTTTCTCTCATGGGCCTTATCTGTAGACCTATTCGGTTCAAATGATACAGTAAGTTATACTATAGTATTCCCATTATCTTTAACAATCATCATATCAGGTTTCAAATTTGTAATGAGGATATTTGGTGGGTTGGTTCCTCCCCTGGCCCCACCGCTGAGTACATACAAATAAAGACATTATATACCGTACTGTATATGCATTTCTAACTTCAATAGCATAGTAGGCCTACAGTACACACACATCTTTGATT
>NW_022698281.1:0-620 GCF_011630105.1 Anneissia japonica
CTCAAATCAATTTGTAAAATTTTTTTTTCATCTCTGTGAGGTCCAAAAGTCACGGAACCTAGCCCACCCACGAAGCCCACATTGTCTTCGTTCGATCAAATCCCTCTCCCAACGTTAAGAGATACGAGTCCTCGAATTTCGACTTGATAACCCGGTTTCCGCTCGCCTTTGTGTAACGAAAGACGCGGAATTCGGGTTTCTCGGTTGGCTTTGCAGGGTCCTATCCTTCAACACTGACCCCAAAAAGTGTCGTCCTCATATCTCAAATCAATTTGTAATAAAAAATTTTTTGAACTTTGCGAGGTCCAAAAGTCACGGAACCTAGCCCACCCACGAAGCTCACCCTGTCTTCGTCGATTCATTCCCAACGTTAAGAGATAGGTGAGCAAGGTCCTATCCTTCAACACTGGCCCCAAAAATTGTCGTCCTCATATCTCAAATCAATTTGTAAAAATTTTTTTTTTTCATCTTTGCTAGGTCCAAAAGTCACGGAACCTAGCTCACCCCGAAGCTCACCCTGTCTTCGTTCGATCACAGACACCGAAAACCCCAAAAAGTGTCGTCCTCATATCTCAAATCAATTTGTAAAATTTTTTTTTTTCATCTCTGCGAGGTCCAAA
>NW_022698281.1:638-1954 GCF_011630105.1 Anneissia japonica
CGAGGTCCAAAAGTCACGGAACCTAGCTCACCCCGAAGCTCACCCTGTCTTCGTTCGATCACAGACACCGAAAACGGAAAAAAAAAAAAAAGCACAGGTATACGACTTTTCATGTTTTTTTTTATTTTTTTATTTTGTCTAAATTTACAAACACAACTTGTTATTCTTTTCGTGTTTAACATGTGAAAATTTTCGTATCTTCGGCAAGTACGCATCTCGTAACACGTTCCGCTATCGGTGTTCTGCACACGTAACACTTGGTGGTGAGATGTACGCACGCATCGAATGCCATCATGTGTTTGCACGGTAGCGTCACGATTGTGATGGGATCTTGGCAACATATCGAACAAATGTCCCCTTCCTCCTCGTCCGGTACACCGAGAATTTCCTTCATCGTCCTGGTCAATCGTCTGTTCTCTTCTCGCAATTGATTCACATTCGACATACCCTTGTCGAATAGGATCATTTTTATCGCCAAAGCTGTTATTTGTTCTTCGTCCGTTCCTTCAATTTTAATTTCAACATTTCGGATAAAAGTAAACCGATGCTAGCACATTGCAAGTAGAATCCCTCCACGTCACGTGTCAACCGTTCGATGCGGTCGTCCGATACACGTCTGCATAGATTCAACATCGATTTAAGTTTCTCGGCACTACGAAGGATGTATTCGGTGAAGATCTCGAATTCTTTGGCCGATTCATCTAACGTCGATTTAAAGATAGATGCCATCTTCCTCGTGTCTTGAATCAATCTGACGTTATCGAAAATGTGGCGCCGGTCTGCTCCTTTCAGGCTTTCTTCGTCTCTTTATAGATTTAAATACGATAACGTCATCGATTTACATAGGTATGAGTCGATGACGTGTAAAAAAAAATGTTGATGACGTTTCTGCTTTTGGCCTGCCGATGCCATCTTCCTCGTGTCTTGAATCAATCTGACGTCATCGAAAATGTGGCGCCGGTTTGGTCCTTGCAAGCTTTCTTCGTCTCTTTATAGATTTAAATACGATAACGTCATCGATTTACATAGGTATGAGTCGATGACGTGTAAAAAAAAAAAATTGATGACGTTTCTGCTTTTGGCCTTTATATAAAAGGTCGAGAAGGGAAACAATCATTCAGTTTCAAGAGGAGCCCACCCCTTCAATTTACATTCTCCTAGTCGCAGATTTGCCGGGACAGGGACCGTCCATGTCAGGTGCATCGAGTTTGATTTAACGGTTCGTCGTCGCCTTGCTGGAGAGAATGGGATGATTTCACAAATGTGCCCCGTCCGTCAGACGAGTAATGCTATTCCGTCGAATACTGCTTGCAGTC
>NW_022698282.1:0-627 GCF_011630105.1 Anneissia japonica
CCCCCCCCCCCCCACTTTGAAAAACGTTCCGCCGGCCCTGAAACACTACATGTAGGCCTACAGGTGAGTCCGGGTATCTAGACGTACCTATTTTAAAATTTTATCACCTCAGCTCCGACCATGGTAGGGCTGAGTGCGTGTGCATCCACCGTCGAGGAACTTGGATCCTTATCGGGGAGCAGCAGCGTGACCACTCACAGTTTTTGATATAACCAGGAAGTGGGTTGAAATTACCCAAGATTCAGCAAAAATTGCCCAAAATTACCCAAGCTTCCTCAAAATGAATTAAAATTTGAAAAAAAAAACACGTGTTTTTCGCATGTATAGTTTCCCTTTTAGTTCAATTTATAAGACATTTTTTATTGTAATTGTTTGTGTTAATTATTAAAATTAATATTCATGAGGTGATACGGAATACAGATAGAAAAATACGCCCTCAGTCTGCCAGTGTTATCAGTAGATCAGTGATCAAGTTTTATTATGTAATGCATTAATTAGGTAAGATCAATGGCAACGCAAATCACAAATAAACAATTCTGAACCCATGTTTATAGCAATTAACAATGTTATGTGCACTTCCTTGAGTTTTGCTTACCTGAATGGACTGACATATACTTTGTTACTTCT
>NW_022698283.1:0-1388 GCF_011630105.1 Anneissia japonica
GCAAAAGCATGTTGAAGCAATAACATTTCACTGGTCAAGTACGGTACATATTTTAATTGGAAAATGTTGATAAAAATAGTTTTTGACCAGTCAAAATACAGAAATCACTTCAATCAACAAACATGCAAGTATCTGTTGTTAAATTTCTGTAAAAAGTGCGCCCAATGTGGGGCTCGAACCCACGACCCTGAGATTAAGAGTCTCATGCTCTACCGACTGAGCTAACCGGGCTCGTTACTCCTAACAGGCAACGTTTAAACAAATTGAGGTTTTATATTTTGAAACGTTAAAATATAATTTTAGATCTGCCCCTGCTGGTTAACAATATATGAAACTATAAAATCCAGTAGAACCCCTTCTTCGGGACTCCCCTTTATTATAAGGACACCCGTTTTGAAGTGGACACTTTTTCGCAATGATCGAACAAGGCAAATATTACGGTACATGTCTTTTATAACGGCCAATCCCTATTCAGGGGACACTGCTATTTAGGGGACACTTTTTTGGTCCCGGAGATGTCCCTAAAGGATTCTATTGTACTATAGAATTACAAATAAATCATATTTATATTCCATTAAAAAAGCAAATAAATTTTAAAAATGAAGCAAAAGCATGTTGAAGCAATAACATTTCACTGGTCAAGTAAGGTACATATTTTAATTGGAAAATTTTGATAAAAATAGTTTTTGACCAGTCAAAATACAGAAATCACTTCAATCATGAAACATGCAGGTGTTTGTTGTTAAATTTAGGTAAAATATGCGCCCAATGTGGGGCTCGAACCCACGACCCTGAGATTAAGAGTCTCATGCTCTACCGACTGAGCTAACCGGGCTTGTTACATCAAACAGTCAACGTTTAAACAAATTGAGGTTTTATATTTTGAAACCTTAAAAATATAATTTTAGATCTGCCCCTGCTGGTTAACAAAATATGAAACTATAAAATTCAGTAGAACCCCTTCTTCGGGACTCCCCTTTATTATAAGGACACCCGTTTTGAAGTGGACACTTTTTCGCAATGAATGAACGAGAGGCAAATATTACGGTACATGTCTTTTATAACGGCCAATCCCTATTCAGGGGACACTGCTATTTAGGGGACACTTTTTTGGTCCCGGAGATGTCCCTAAAGGATTCTATTGTACTATAGAATTACAAATAAAACATATTTAAATTCCATTAAAAAAGCAAATAAATTTTAAAAATGAAGCAAAAGCAAGTTGAAGCAATAACATTTCACTGGTCAAGTAAGGTACATATTTTAATTGGAAAATTTTGATAAAAATAGTTTTTGACCAGTCAAAATACAGAAATCACTTCCATCATGAAACATGCAGGTGTTTGTTGTTAAATTTAGGTAAAATATGCGCCCAATGTGGGGCTCGA
>NW_022698284.1:0-787 GCF_011630105.1 Anneissia japonica
TACAGAGATGCTAAAATGTGGAATGAATTAAGTTGTAACCACAACTCAACATCATTATTAGAATACCACTGTTTGTGTCTATTGTTCTTTTGAGAGGCACTAGACAAGCTGTTGGCAGCAAGTGATTTTTGTCCCCTGCAATTAACATTGCCTTTAACTATTATCAAAGAGTATAAATAGAACAAGAGAACCAACAACGCTCATTGAGAGCGTAAAAAAACGATACACCCTACGCAGCTAGTGTAGGACGCCAACTAACGCTTGTATGTGTTTTATTACCCAGTACTCCACCGCGCACGGTAGGTTTGTCTGTTCATCTGTTCTCCACAAGATACTGTACTTTTGTTTTCTGCTTACTGAGTTTATAGCGGGCGTACTTCTACCGCGCTGCGCAGCGCTGCACTGGGTAATAAAAAGAATATACAACCGCTAGTGGGCGTCCTACACAGGCATGACGTTTTTACGAACGGGAGTTTGCTCTCTTGTTCTATTTATACTCTTTGCTATTATCTAAAGGCAATTGTGCAGGAGACAGACTTAACTACACGATTAGGCTCCTTCTCTTCCCTTACCATGGTATACCCTAGTTTACTTTTGGTGATTTATTTATTTATAATATTTAAGCTTTCTTTAACCAGGAGGTATCCATTCAGTGACTAGCACTGCTTTCCAAGAAAGCCCTGGTACACACAGTAAATGTAATAAAAAATGTTTACAATCATGTAACGAAAAGTAAATCGTAAACAGTGATAAGATAGGTGATGCTGTCAGGTGTAATGTAATTATT
>NW_022698285.1:0-809 GCF_011630105.1 Anneissia japonica
AAAATTTGAATTATTAATAGCAATTAAATATAGGTTAGCCAATAGACTATGATTAAAATTAGTGTACTTCCAGAGAGAGAAATAGGGCTGTGACTTTTTGTGAATATCTGGGAAAATATAAATTCCATCAACTGATTGAAAACTGAAGAATAAGTACAATTAATTATTAAGCAGTTTACAATAACAAGTGCATTCACAATCACCCACAAGAGTCAGACAAAAGGAGTGATGGGGGCTATTTATTTGATTTTTAAATTAAGGTCCATTTTTAAAATTACTAAAAAAATTATATCTGGTATTTTCCTAAATTGATTTGCTTTAAACAAACTATAGCCTTCCTAAAAAGTAGTTTTATGGTTTACATTTTATCTTACTTTGTTTCACTATATTATCTTAACAATAAATGAAAGATAAACACAGAATTATAATAAGTATTTTAAAGACTGACGCACCTTTACATTAGTTTCGGCCTCGTTGGTACCATCATCATTTTATCTAGAGACGAATCATACTAGGCCAGGATCGTCCCGTCCACTACATAGTCCAGTCCGAAATGTAGCAATATCAGAGGTTGCATTTTTTTTTTTGCTATATTTGTTAAAAATTGGATATGATGTAGAGTAGACATTGATAAATCAAAAAAGTATGTGCAACATTTTTTTTTTCATACGTAAGGGGGGTTGCCAGCAGTTTCAAAATGGCCGCCATTTTTTCCTAAAATTGTCACTAATATTGTATGTTTGTGTTATTAAAATGCAGCATTCAATTGGAAATTCACTCATAACAATGACAACAACAGTTAACTAAAT
>NW_022698286.1:0-1032 GCF_011630105.1 Anneissia japonica
CAGACTAATTGACTCTATTATTTGCTGTTATTGTTATAAGCTGCTACACCTTAAGAGTTTCCCAGTTGTACTGTCAGGCACCCCTAGGAAAATCATCGATCAAATTGACAGAGTAAGCTCTGAGTCATTTTAGATGTGCAATTCCACCAGGGAATTTCAATCCCTGTTATTCTGACCTCAGTGCTCTTATTTTTAGGTACACTTTATTTTACATGCCCATTTTTCTTTCAATTTTCCCTGTCATTGTCACTTTAATTATGTGTTCTGTATTATGTACAGTAGCCACTTACTAATTTTTAAATCTCTACAAAAATAATGACAATAATTATAAGGATGTATAAAATTAAATTTAACAACACAAAATAGAGGGAAAAAGGGAGTTAATTTTGATCAAGGGGCATGTAAAGAAGGTATTTTTATATTTCTGTAATATATTTTTTTTTTGACGGTTTTGTTTAAATTGTTTATATATTTATTATACCGCAATATATTGTTAATAGTTTTATTAATGAAACACTTACTTCAATTTATTCTTTAATTATTTGTTTAGTATTTATTGTACATTTTTATTTAGAAAATAGGCCTATAGAATAGCTTGCTCATCTGACGAGTTACAGTAATTTTATAATTTCATTTATATGTGACCTATCATTATATTATAATTTGATTTACTTTTAGTGTATATTTGAAAGAAATGAAATACAGTATTCAAAATATGGAATAACTTGCTCATTTGGCAAGTTACAGTCTGTATTTCAGCTACTTACGGAAATCGGTATATTATAATTTGATTTACTTTTATATATTTTTAAATAAAATGAAGTACAGTATTGACAAATTCAGTTTATTTCCGATAAATATCATAAAGTTGAAATTTCTGTATAGTATTTTGAATAAATTGATTCTAATTTGTAATCTCGTATTGTGCGTGTTGTTTATTTTCATTGCCTAAATTAATTCAGTTAACTCTGGTTTTCAATGTAGCATTTTTACAGTAATTTCAATTAAAAAAAAAAAATTATTATTAAAAGT
>NW_022698287.1:0-528 GCF_011630105.1 Anneissia japonica
CAGTGTACTGGTTTGCATGTATAGTATAAACAAAAGAAATGTATACAAAACAGATTTGCATAGTAATAAACCGTCATGGCACAATCATGTAAAATATGCAAATTATATTTAGACGTTCGCTGGCACCTAATTTGCATTTTGTTTATGTGGTAATATATCGACATTATTTGCTCCCATATTGTATGCAAATTACTACCCCGACAAAAGACGGATTTGGGCAACAATGTAAAAGGGGGAGTACACCGTAAACAAACAATTTGAAAAATATATACACATTTAAAGCATTCCATGCAGATATAAAATATATGGAGGAAAAAAAAGTTATATAAATATGTCTCTAACAGTTGATAAGACGAAAATTTGCTTATTGGAATAATTAAACTCATATTTAAAAACGATGTGGTGGTTTTTATTTTAGGCAAGCTGCTTTATGAATAATTGTATCCTGGAATGCAGCCATGCGGACAAAAAAGAAATTGTTTTATTTATTTTTTTTTTTTTGGTACTGGTCCTAGGGTATAAACAAAA
>NW_022698288.1:0-1408 GCF_011630105.1 Anneissia japonica
AGTCTAGAGGCATAAATGTAGGTTAATGTGTGAGAGGTCCCTGGTTTAGTCTCCAGACGAACATGCTATGTTTTTCTCTAAAAAAATTTTAAAACACCATGGTGCTTATTCAAGAGCGGCGCTTAGCGAAAAAAATCAGGTTTGGTGTGGAGCTTATTTGAGAGCGGCACTTATTCAAGAATTAACGGTACTAATTCAGAAGTGATAATATTCGCAGTCGACAACTCAAAATGTTTTTCTGAAACAACAAAGATGATACTGCTTTCCATATGAATAGTGAATTTAAGTAAATGGTTTAAAGCCAACAGACTTACTATCAATGTATCAAAAACTAAAAGTGTAATTTTTAGGAGCAAATACCTCAACAAATTACTATCATCAATAATGATAGTAATTTGGTTTGTTGATCATATATCTTTCTCATATTATGTCAATATAATTGCAAACAAAATATCTAATTATTGGTTCTTGAGCAATTTTCACCTTATAAAGTCTTACCATTTATTCATTAATCCTCTGTCATTTCTTATTGTATAACAATTCATTACCAGCACCCTTTTTTACCACTCTTTCAAAACAAATTCCCTCACAATTTATGACATTTTGCAAACGAAAGATTTCAATTATTCATGTATAAGAATAAAGGACAAGTAGCTTATTCCTGACCCATAACTCTGTTCATGCATTTGAGACAAGAAACAGAGATAATCTCTACATTGAAAAAAAAAAATACAATTATGGGTGTCAAAAAAGAATATCATATGAACGGCCCAGGTCCTGGAACGTTGTCAACGCAATTGATTGTGGGAAGTACATCGGTTTAGTTATGCTAGATTTTAAGAAGGCATTTGATACAGTGGACCATGCCATTCTTATAGAGAAACTCCATTCTTTCAAACTTGATCAAAAAGTTATAAATTGGTTTAGAAACTACCTTTGTGATCGTTATGTGGAATCCCTCAGAGATCAATTTTGGGTCCTCTATTATATACATCATATGTGAATGATCTACCAAAGCATGTAAATAGTGTACAAATTAGTATGTATGCAGATGATACGGCTCTTTACTTTGCATCTTTCGATATAAATGAAGTGTTAATGAAAATTAATAATGATTTAGTAAATGTTAAGAAATGGTTAGCACGTAACAAACTCAGTCTGAATGTACAGAAAACACAATGTATGTTCATTGGAACACATCAAAGGCTAACAAAATTATTAAATTTTAGATTCAAACATAGAAAATATACCATTGCAGAGAGTAAAAAGCTGTAAACATCTAGGTGTTGTTATTGATGAACATTTGTCATGGGAACTATAAATAGATAATGTTAAATGTAAAGTCTTGCCGGGTGTGTACTACTTTTAAAAAAAACATCAGGCCTTATTCCTAAACACCTGTTATGTT
>NW_022698289.1:0-570 GCF_011630105.1 Anneissia japonica
AGCACTTAGTGCAAATTTTTGACTATCCGCCATATTTTGAGTACTTTCCGGAAAAACTTCAAACTTTCAATGGAATAGTGTTTGTTTCAGGCTATTTCACTTTGCCTAACAAAAAAAAATTACATTTTGACCCAAGTTTTTAACATTGTCACTTTTTGCACAAAAGTGCTTATCTCGCCGAGTTGAGCACTTAGTGCAAATTTTTGACTTTCTGCCATATTTCGAGTACTTTTTCGTAAAACTTCAAACTTTCAATGGAATAGTGTTTGTTTCAGGCTATCTCACTTTGCCTAATAAAAAAAAAATTACATTTTGACTCAACTTTTTAACATTGTCACATTTTGCACAAAAGTGCCTATCTCGCCGAGTTGAACACTTAGTGGAAATTTTTGACTTTCCGCCATATTTCGAGTACTTTTCCGAAAAACTTCAAACTTTCAATGGAATAGTGTTTGTTTCAGGCTATCTCACTTTGCCTAATATAAAAAAAACTACATTTTGACTTAACTTTTTAACATTGTCACTTTTTGCACAAAAGTGCTTATCTCGCCGAGTTGAACACTTAATGCA
>NW_022698290.1:0-578 GCF_011630105.1 Anneissia japonica
ATCCTCATTACCATTGTAGTAGACTGCAGCACTCTATATTATAATTGTGCGGCAGCAGCAGAGGCGTGCGGTGCCAACAGTAGCATTAGAATATAAGACAGCAATAAATACGCTTAGAATCCACAATGATGTTTGAATACCTGTCATCCTCGTCCCAGAACCCACACACCGCATGTTGCTTATAATAAAGAGTATCGTCTTCGTCTGCGGTCTTCAGTAAGGCCTAAAATAAATATTACGCATTTAGTAGGTTTGCTCGATGCGTAGTTTCTCAACAAATAAGAAGAATACTCAATCAAATAATTGATGATTGGAATTATAATATATATTCAGTGCAATTTGCTACCGATTAACTCTCAGTCGTAATCTTGGTCCTTTATAATATCGTAAAGTAAACACAAATTAACACTGCTTACATACACAAGACGAAAAAATGTAAGAAAGTAAGAGGCTCTCTTACGAAAATATATTACTTGGTACAGTACTCTGAAAGCACTTCAGATGAACTTACCGTTGTTACTTCCATCGAAAAGTCAATGGCCACGGAGTGTTTAGAAGTATTTGTAGCAACAGTGCAT
>NW_022698291.1:0-879 GCF_011630105.1 Anneissia japonica
CCTAGGTCAGTTTTACTCTGCTTGTGATAGGAAGGAGGATGAGTATTATATTAGTGAAGTGGTTACTTCCAATTCTACAGTAGTTCATCGATAGAACCTTTTTCACATTTATCTTTTGACATTCCCTCTAAAAACTTAACAGTGGAAGAAAAAGATAAGGTCCTCAAACTACTAGATGATTATCATGATATTTTCAGCAAAACAAACAGGGATTATGGTCGTACAGATTTAATCAAACACACCATAGATACTGGGAATGAGGCAATGAGAGAGGAGATAAGGAGACAGTGTGATGAGGACATCATTAAGCCTAGTCATAGCCCATGGAGCTCACCTAGTTATGGTCAAGAAAAGTATAACGCCTTTCGTTTCTGTGTAGATTATAGGAAAATTAATATGCATACAGGGCCTCCAAACCCCCCTCCCCTCCAGTGGCGGGACAGAAATTTGGACAGTTATTTAGATCCCGTTCCCTAACTGCCTAGTTTATGAAACTTGTTTTATGATCCTTAGCAAGGTAATGATACCTACTTCAATTTGACGCAGAACAGAAAACACAGTACCTTATCAAATCACCATGGCAACGAAAAACATTTTGGTGGTGGGACGGAATTAACAAATTGGATAAAAATGAGACAACATGTTATCTTCTCAATTAATTCAAACTTTAAAATTGTACTGTAAATTTAAATACATACTTTTAAGTAGCAACTAATGCTTCATCTCCATAGGCTATATCAATAAATTTAAATGTTTCGCTGAGCAGAATAAAATAAAATAAAATAAAATGGTCAGGGTAGCGGGATGGGAATTTGCGGGACGGAAATTTTTAAAATTACCCCAAATTCGATGCTTTCTTTAAAATAAAGTTTATCTGTA
>NW_022698292.1:0-554 GCF_011630105.1 Anneissia japonica
AATAGATTTAAATGTTGTTAAACAAGTTTCAAGGCTTGAAAATACTGTAAAATATTAATATAAAAAAGTGAATTACCATGTAAATAAAACAAACGATTATATAATAGCACCAAATTCCATCACATGAAGTAGTTGATGTATTTTGAAATTTTTGTTCTGTGATAAGTTTAAATGAGGTGTTTTGTGCAAGTTTAAATAATGTAGTCTGTTAAGGTGACTCTCAGGCTGCACATCACAAATTCAGCACACTACTCTACAGGTACACAAACAGTTATTCAAGCTGTGTATAATTATTTTGTTAAATATATTAATAAAAGTAGGTTTATCAAATCCAATTAAAATAAAAGAAAATAAAGTAAAAACAAAAAAATAACAAACATTATGCTTTAATTATAACTGTCATTAGCATAAATATTATATCATGGAATTATGAAATCTAATTTTACGCATACATCATCTAATCCTTACCATTGACCAACTTGTGACAAGGGATGAAATGGAATCCCAATCACATTATATATCTGTATATTACTATTCGCTTTAATAAAGTATTC
>NW_022698293.1:0-772 GCF_011630105.1 Anneissia japonica
TTTGAATATTCCAAAACTTTCCAAGATTTACGAGCCGTACGCTCATTTCCACGCCCACAGCACGTGCTGAAGCTGGAAATTACGTTTCGGTTACATGTGTTGGGTTTGTGACACTGTATTACTACCGTGCGCACGAACGTTAAGACGTATGTGTACACATTCTTAAGTCCTTAAAATGCTCAAAATTACTCTTTTCCTTTAAAATTCCTTTTAAAATGCTCAAATTTCTCTTTAAACAGAGCATGTTTTAGAATATTATACTTTTCAATCAGAACCGCGCGTGCTTCGTGAGGGTCAAAGTACGGCGGATCACCTAACTCGTCCTCAGTGACGAGTTCAGGTCTAGTTTGGTGATCCGCTAACATTAGCGGATCACCTCTTGTTATTGTCAGGATCATCTTTTTGGTGATCCGCTACACTAGCGGATCACCTATTGTTATTGTACAGAATCATCTTTTTTTTATTGGTAATCCGCTACACTAGCGGATCACCTCTTGTTATTGTCAGGATCATCATCATCATCTTTTTTTTCTTATTGGTGATCCGCTAACATTAGCGGATCACCTCTTGTTATTGTCAGGATCATTGGTGATCCGCTAACGTTAGCGGATCACCTATTGTTATTGTACGAGATCTTCTTTTTGGTGATCCGCTAACACTAGCGGATCACCTATTGTTATTGTCAGGATCATCATCATCATCTTCATCTTTTTGGTGATCCGCTAACGTTAGCGGATCACCTATTGTTATTGTACGAGATCTTCTTTTTGGT
>NW_022698294.1:0-5670 GCF_011630105.1 Anneissia japonica
AATATAGGCTAGACAGGGCCTAATGTAAGTGGGAAACGCTGCAGTAATTGCATAACGGCGGGCCTGAAGCCATTTTTGGAACAGTTTGTGTTTGTATTCTATTATTTTCTTCAGTAGGCCTACATTGCATTGGTAGGTATGTCTTAAATTTAAACCTATAGCAGATAATCTGCCGTCCCCGTCGCTCTGTCGATCTAGTAGGGGACTCCCAGTTTTGCCACTAAATATTTAAGATTTCAATGCATATCAATGTTATGTGCTCTCACTTATCTATTCCGAAACTGCTGTGCGACACCCCCCCCCCCTTTGAAAAATTCTGGATCCGCCCCTGGGCCCTTACAATTGGATCCGCTCTGGTAACCAGCTGGACCTGCTCAGATGAACGTCAGCGGCGATGCCGCCTGTCGCCTCCCTGCTGACCACACCGAATCAAAGCGATTATGCGTTTAATCACAGATCCTATAATAGAATCTGTGGTTTAATCTTCAGAATCATTTTACTCGCTAAATGTCAACAAGCTGTGACCTTACTATTGCACCAGTTGAATGTGCAAATTATACAGACCAATGGGCCAGACTAAAATAACAGAAGTTCCTAACAAACAGAAATCCGGTACAGTATAGAATGAACTGTCATAAGAGATCTTCATTAACATAACAATAGTCCAAGCTAAAGTACAGAGTAAAGCAAAGAGTGGTCACAAGAGCTAACAGACCCCTTAAAATCTGGGGTGGAGGGGGTGGATTAAACGGAGAAAACCATATAATTAGACAAGTAAAAAGTCTTTAATACAACCAAAGAACTAATACAACTAAATATAAAATATAATTACTTAGTTGACATAATGTATATCAACACATTTAAGTCATTGTAATATCAGCTGAGACAATAATGTCTCAGGCTCCAGTAATCCAGATACACCGACCATTCCAAATACATGATCCGATTGTGCAGTCAAAATAGAGGTCTTCCTCCAATTAAATAACACTATTGGGACCAGAGGGTTTCCATGGTTTGGTTCTTGAAAATAGAATAATAAATATAAGACATGTTATATAGGACTACAGAAAAGTGTTTTTTAATTGGAGGTGGTCTTATGATTTGAGTGGTATTAAATTAGAGAGAGACCTGTCTGCCTAAACTGTACGTCAGATGGTCAGATTAAGTAAATAATGGCTTAGGACGGTAATGGCTTAGTACGGTAATTTTATCTTTTGTGCGGCCAAGTCTAGTGTGACCCATAAACGGAAAGAAAGTGACATAACACGTACATGGAGGTACTGATGTATTACTGAACAATAATAAAGTTGCATACCTTTCATTAAATCGATCACCTTGGCCTCATGATCTATTTTGTTCAGTCGGCAAAACAGCACGATTGCACGACTCGGCTGCGATAAGGGGTGGTAATATAAAGTTATAGGCATGGCTGCAACGCAACGTAACGAGATCGAGGTTTTTCCTTGCCTGGGTGCGGTTAGGTTTTAAGGGCCACTACGAACATTATTTAAATATCATGAATATTCACTATCTGTGTCTATTAACAGCGTAATAATAAATCATTGAGCTACACCACCGTAGCATAAAAAGAATGGTTATTGTGTTTTTTGTTGTGTCTTGACGTTTCGATTGAGTTGCTTCATAGTCGCCAGGAGAATATACTACTATGTAGAGAGAATAAACTATTCTTCTGATGAATAGGTGTCGTACTGCATTTATTACTGTTGTGAGAGCGAATAACTGGATTAAAAATTATTTTAAATGTTTGTCTTATGCAGCAGGAGGAATGTGGTGTCTTGTACCCATTCATGCTTGTATTTTTGTGTTTTATCTGTTTATGTATTTCCTGTAACCTGCTGTAACTTAATGTTTTTTTGATCCGTGCAAAACACGTCAAGTAGGGCAAAACATCACTCCTATGATAATTTCCTGACCCAAACTCATATCGAAAAAGCATTTGCTGTACCCGCTGCTACTCGGATTCAACACTAGTTACTAAGCACAAGTTCGGTAGTCTATTGGTTACGGTGCCAGGCTAGTTATCTGGAGGTCGTATGTTCGTATGTGCCAGTTGTACAGTATTTTGATCAATAAACAGATGGTTCTTTTTTCTTAGTTAAAAACAGCCTTTTCAATTCTATAGTGTGCAATGTGATATTGTTTAGACATGCATGACATTGAATAAAAGAATGAGTAGTAAACGCCCGTAAAGTATACTGCTTTATTTGAAATTTTCGAAAATCTCGCACTTGCTACAATGTAGGCCCTATTATCATATTATATCATAATTACTATGTTACAGTTAAGTAGGTCTAGAGGTCAATATGATTTAAGTACTAAGTTAATATGTTAATGTATGGAATCTTGATTATTAGGAATTAAAAAACGGTTAAAACATACATAAAATTTATGTATGTCTAAAAACATAATATCATAATAGTATTATGATGAAAGTTACGCCTGATTAACGTCTGTTGTTTTAGTAATTAACAAGTTTGGTTCGTTTTTACCCTTTCAAGTTATTTCACAGTTAATATTTTAGAAAATAGGCCTACTAGGCCTACGGCGCATATCTACCATTGTACAGGATGTCACGTCGTATTTTGTAATAATTGTCTAGATTCTCTACATGACCCGGAATAGGCATATTAGGATTTTAGTTGTCAATATAGATTGTATTTGTATTTCTGCAGTATTTACAAAATACAAATTTAATTTTTATTTCTCGTTTTTTCTTCTTTTTTTCAATTCCTCTGTTTCACCTCACTAGATAGTGTTGTTTGTTCTAGGTTAGGAGGCACCAGATCCCAGAAAAGATCAAGACTTAACCGATGCTAACCAGAGTACATAAACACAGATCTTCGGTTGGCGGTGATGGTGTAACCCCCATACTTCGGTTTGGGTGCTAGCTTGGTTTTTATTGTTTTGTTTTTTTTCCCCGGCTTTTTTTCTTTGTTTTCTTGACTTCAATATTGTCTAGCGCATAGAGACCTCGTTTATTTGCGCTATATAAATTCATTTATTATTATTATTATTATTATTATTATTATTATTATTATTATTATTATTATTATTATTATTATTATTATTGAATGCATCTCTTGAGTACTTTCGTCTAGCCTCGTATCACTTCGGTGGAATTTTAATGTGCAAGCTATGCTTGTTCGCACGTCATCTTCAACTGCTTGTTCATTTCGTCATAGTCTGGGTTGAGGATAGCTTCCACTCGTTTCATCCACTCAGTTATCTCTGGTTGGTTCTTCAGCAAACCTTTGCCAGATGGGCATGAGAGCGGTTGTATTAACTAAAAAGGAACGTCAGCCGTCAAATCAATTGAATAAAACAAATGTTAAAGGATGTGTCAATTCAAAAGACATTTATTTTCGTCCATAAATAAAACAACAACAATGAAAGAGAGAGCACAAAGTACGATGCGAATAAATATATAAAAACAATTTATAGATAAAATGTGGGCCTAGTACAGAATTTTTAAAAATTAAAATAATTAAGTGAGTGAGTTGTAATGAAATTATTTTTGTAAAATTTTAAAACTACAATTTATTAGGCCTGTGTACATAATTCGTGCCACATTCCAACAAAGCAGCCACCACCTCTTTCTTCTTTATTACTGTGCTGCAGTGGTGGCGCCAGAGGGGGGCTGCGGGGGCTATAGCCCCCCGTCGGGGAAGCATAGCCACCCACCCCCCGTCGGGAAAGACGAGTAAATTTTGTCGGGGAATAAACAAATTAAAAAAAATATTTACTTTCATTAAACTATTTTTGTTAACTTTTCATCACAATAATAATAATAATATTATTAATAATAATAATAATAATAATAATAATAATAATAATAACATATCTAAGTAATTTATTTTACATTCTAGGCTATCATGGCTACCGTTTAATTAAATCGTTATTGGTTTGTATATGCTAACATTCTATTGTTATATTAAACGTGTATGTTAAAATTGTTTATCATTTCTAATAATAATAATAATAGGCCTTATAATAATAATAATAATAATAGGCCTTATAATAATAATAATAATAATAAAAATAATAATAATAATAATAATAATAATAATAATAATTAATAATAATAATAATAATAATAAAAATAATAATAATAATAATAATAGTAATAATAATAATAATAATAATAATAATAATAATAATAATAATAATAGTTCAATGAGACTTATTAAAAATAATTTGCGTTCTGTTATGACAAACAAATAGCCTCATTAAATAGCCTCATGATGCTCGGAATACATCGTGATAGGGGAAGAACCTCGACCTTGACAGCGTGGTTGGCAGATTTCATGCAAAATTTCCAAAATGTAGAATTTCACTTTCCAGAATGAGGATTTGAAAATAAATTAGATGGTTACATTGCATACTCTTTGTTTGTTTCTTTTTTTTTTTTTTTATTTTCAAAAAACATGAAACCCATTTCCCTGTAACTTATTTTTGTTTAGTTTTTTGGCAGTAATATGATTTTTGTTTCTTGTTTTATTCAAAATGTTTTGGTTTTGGAAGCTGATTCGACATTACAAATCATAGCCTACATGAAGTCATATTATAGTAGCTCGATGCCTATCAAATAAGTAATAAAAATAATTCGTCAAATATCCGTGGTTTCCAGGGGGCTTCGCCTCTGCACCCCCACCGGGGGCCCTAGGCGGCCCCCGGCCCCCAGTCAAGTGAGACTCGATTCCCTCCACTAGGCCCCCACCCCCGTCGGGGCCTTTAGCCCCACCGTCGGGCAGGTCGTGGCGCCATCACTGCTGTGCTACCGCCATTCACTATATTCCCCAACAATGACGATGAAAAAAAACAGAAGCACCGCCATTCACTATATATTCCCCAACAATGACGATGAAAAAAAGAAGAAGCAAGCCAACGAGCATTCTAATTATGAAATACTTAACAATTTCACTCACAAAAGACAGCAGTTTGAAATACGACGGGTAACAGTGAAGGAGTAGTAACAGGACGACATGGGGTGAGGTAACAACATTTTACAAGAGGAGTTGGCAGCAAAAGTGATAAATTTACCTACACAGTATATTTATTATTAAAATTGTGTTCATCACAAGACATCACTGTGTGTGTCATGTGGTGTTACTCAGACCATTTTTGTGATGAAATTGAGTACCATAGTATATTATATAATACATACCTCGCATATTGCGAACAAGTCAGCAATTGATATTTCCTCTCCACACAAGAACTTCTGTCCCTTTAAGAAGATCTTGTTCATTTTCCCAATAGTTTCCTCGGCAGTCTTGACGTACTTGTCGACGGCCTCTTGATCTTTCTTACCAGTAGACCTTGGAGTAAACACCTGCAAGAATGACAAAGGTGACTAAATGTACATTCATTTCTACACTTAGCCTATTTGGAGTTTTAACCAATTTCATTACTGAAGGGGGCTAATATATGTCTTATATTTCTTACATTTCTACAATTTAATGTATGTATTTTTGTGTTACGTTGCTGTTTATATATATTACCGGTATCTATTTACGGAGGGAGTTGCAGTGGAGTTGAATAGCTTGGTGGTTAAGATGCTTGCCTTCCAATCCCAGGGTCCTGGGTTCAATTCCTGCCAGTTGCAGGATTTTTTCTCACGACATAAACAACTCCACTCCCTAAATCTCATAT
>NW_022698294.1:5705-20848 GCF_011630105.1 Anneissia japonica
GTGTAAGGGATTGTCACCTACAAGTAGGACAGTGATATATATTCGCTATTGGCAATCCTTGGCACATGTGTTGTATGCCTAAAGAAAAAGAGAAAAGAGAGAGAAGAGGGCTAGGGGTACAGCTCCACTTGTCATTTCGTCGGGGAGAAAAAAAAAATCAAAAAATTATATGTATTTTGTACATATTAATAGCCTTTAAAATCGATTAAATAAGCATTTGAAACCCTAAATTGGTGGGGGTGGGGGGAGGTCGTCCCCTGGACCACTTTCAAAAGGTTTTTAGCGACGCCCGACTACGTCCACTTTATTCTCGACGGAGGCATCCCCCCCCCCCCTCCCACTCCCACCGTCGGGCACTTTGGACCCTCGTCGGGGAAATCTGGCGCCGCCACTGATACCCAGACAAATAATTACACAGTTTCTGAGAATCTTCAGAGACAGAGCCATATAGCAGAGTTGGGAACTACCTTAGGACAGTACAATAGTTATTACCTCATTTATCATAACATCGCAGCCTGCTTTCCTGAGACCGGTGTGTTGCCAGGCCAGGTAGGCATCTACTCGTGCTCTAGCCTTGAGGTCAGCTGGATACCAGTGGTCAGCTACCTTGTACTTGGCCGCAAGATACCTTACAATCGCAGTGCTAGAAAAATATGTACACGATTAATTGAATTGAAAATGAATCCCCATTTCCATTTTCCCAATACATGTCTCCCTTTAATGAAAGACCACTTCTGGGACCGGAGTTCCCATGGTTTCTAGTAGCTTTGGTCTCTGATTTGAACAATAAAGATAAGAGACTTTTTAATTTGGACCACAGAAAAGCGGTCTTTAACTGGAGGTAGTCTTCAATTGGAGGGGTCTTAAATTAGAGGAATGCGCCGCCTTCCTAAAAGCTTCCCCCGTTTCCCGCATTTAAAATGTCTGAAGCAAAGTAAAGCAAAATAATTACTGTACTTGCCTTTCTCCAAGACAAAAGTCACCATCTTTGATTGCTGGCACAACTTGTGATGGCTGGATAGCTGTGTACTCGGGCGATTTATGTTCTTCTGTTAATAAATATATTGTTACTCTATAATTAAGATTAATAAATACTATGACAAACGATGGCGCATAGTAACGGTGGTTGGACCATATGGTTTTGTCCCAGGTAGCAAACAAACTTGGGGCCTATGTAAATTTATGGGTCAAAATGTGGCCCCTACAAATTGGCCTATACGGGAAAGAGTTGTCTGTGCACCAGGGTTCCATAAGTTGGCCCAAATGGAAATGTGTACATATGGGGTCGGGACATTACTCCTGTAGTGTCTCATTGACTTGCATATCTCTTCGCATATCATTTGGCTTAAGTCTTACTGTTACACGCATGGGCGTCGATCGGTGGGGACAGGGGGACGCGTCCCCCCCCCCACTTTTCAAAGTAGGGGACATCATATCGATTGTCCCCCCACCACTTTTCACCAATCTTCTATAATTAAAACCCCACTTTTAATAGCGAATGGAAAGAATAACAATTACGCATGACTCATGAATTTTGTCTGTTCACTTTTCTAAGTGCGGTACGTATTTTCCGGACCAAAACTGAGTAGGCCTAAAAACGCAATTGTTTATACATTTAGTAACCATCTCAGAAACCACTAGATCGATTTTATGGGTGCAACGGTTATCAGAGGCTAAATTTATTGTGAAAACAATACTGAACGTTGTTAAAATTGGAAGCGTGTAAACTTATAACTTAAAAGTGCACAATTTCTACTATAAAATATATTTATTCCTTTTGTATATTATTATGACCCGTACGTATATAGTGTTTAATATTATATACTTACATAGGATTACTGTTTTTCCTAACTTCAAAAAAAAAATATAGTTAGTCAATTGAATTTTATATAGCCATTATTAAACCATAATTATACAGCTTTTGACAGGGATATGTCTATCTATTTCGATTAAGTGATACTAAAAGTTTACAAACTCCAGTGTTACGTTGACGCAATCTCGCAATGACGTCATAATAATCAGTGGCGGATTCAAGTGGGGCCGGCCAAGCCGACCCTAAATTTCTCAAAATATTTTTTTAAAAATGGAAAAAAACAAAGGAAAATTATAATTAGAATTTAGGTCTGAGAGTGCCATTTCCGGCAATCTAGAGGTGTCATAATCATAAATTTCCTTTCCTCAGCCCCAACCATGGTGGGTCTAAGGTGTTCTACTTTCCCAAATTGTGCAAGTCCCTTCCTGCTCCCCCCTCTAATTTGCTTTCCTGGAGCCGCCACTGATAATGATAAATTAAGTAAATCAGTTTTATATTTGTGAAATCAAAATGCTTACTAATGTTTTGTGTGCTCCCTATTTCCCTAGTCCTTTTCGATCGTAAATTTGACGATATTATTTCCACTCACAATAGTGTAGTCGCAATATTACTTACACAAAAGTGAAATTCAAAAAGAGGAGAAAAGCAAAAACCTCTTGATTGATTTTAAAAGTACTGTAAATTAAATGCAAAAAGACTAAATTAATGACTGTTTAATTTTATCTTAGGCCTATTTGTTTTTCATGGTTCGAAATTTGAATACGTTACAAGCTAATCAGTAGACAATATTGTAAATCATTATTTTTATGAATATTAGTTTGCACGAAATATATAACTTTTTATGATGAGTATTTTAGTGGCAGATTCAAGGGGCCCAGCCGACCCACCATCCCTAATTTATTTTTTTCCCCGAAATTTAAAAGTGGAGAAAAATGAAAATTATATTCAAATTCAGCCTGAGAGTGCCATTTCCGACCAAAGAGGTGCCATAATCATAAATTTTCTTACCTCAGCCCCGGACCACAGTGGGGCTGAGGTGGTCTACACTCTCCATCTGTAAAAGTCCCTCTCTGGTCCCAGCTCTATTTCAAATTACTGGATCCGCCACTGAATATTTTGAAATTTCGTATGGAAATAAATGTTAATTAAAATCAATTAAAAGGCTATAGGCGCCAGAGCTTTCGGGGGCTTCGCCACCTGGTCCCCAACCAAAACTTGGGCCTACGGCCCAAAGCTTTATTTTTCATTTCGTTCCCCCCACTTTCAACCACGGATCAACGCCCTTGGTTACACATACCTCAAATTTCAAGCATCTAAGCCTATTCTATAATCCTTTGCTTTACAGTCTTGTTTAAATCAGCAGTTTTGTCCATATAGGCCCATTATATTAAAGTGTCGCTAGAGTTTATTATTTATTATATAAAACAATATTTCGCAGTTACAGGCGTGCATAAACCAGCTTCTTTGTGATACTGATGCAGCAACTGTCCATAACCATGTCTTTTCTTGTCCGATGGTTGCAAAATAAATTAAGAATTGCTAAAAAGTCAGATAGTATGGATTCTGCAGTTGAACATAGCCCATATGGGTTCACCCATTTTTTTTTCTCTCTTGCGGGCCCAAATGGAACAACATATGCTCATATTAAAAAAATATATTTCCCACATGCGCGCTTTGGCCCATATTTTCTCATATATGATCAGAGCCATACATTCCGTCGGGGAATGAAAAAAAAAAATTTACATATCTGTTCGTTTAGCAACATATCGGCTTCATTGACCTATTTGTGTACCGTTTGTGTTAACTTTTCATCACTAATAACAAAAACAACAACAACAATAATAATAATGATAATAATAATAATAATAGGCCTAATAATAATAATAGTAGCCTAATTGTTATTGTCGTGATGGAATCTTAGACAATAACTGGATTTGCGTCAGGAGAAACATGTATGGGTGTAATTTTGCCCTACCTGACGTGGAAATGTACCGAATATTCAGTACATTTGAAAACAACTGCGAAAAAAACCGCAAGTTGTTCTCGGGTGGAACTCGAACCCACGATCTCCAGATCACTAGCCTGTGTCAGGTAGGGCAAAATTAAACCTATACAATAATAATAATAATAATAATAATAATAATAATAATAATAATAATAATGATAATAATAATAATAATAATAATAATAATAATAATAATAATAATAATAATAATAATAATAATAAAGTGTCAATATTTTTTTAAATGTCAGTGCATATTAATGTTATGTATTGAAATTAAAAATATACAAATGCCCCTCCCCCAGTTTGAAAAATTCTGGATCCGCCCCTGTTCAATGGTACTAATTAAAAATGGTTTACGCTCTACTATGACATGCTCGTTTGGATATCCTCATGATGCTTGGAATACATCTTGATCGAGGAGCAACCTCGTGGTTTACAGATTTCAGGCAAATATTGTCACAAATTAGTGGTATTACAAGTTACAGTAAGACATTATTCTTATTCGTAATTTTGTTGTTAATAATTCACAATCACATGGATTATGAAAAACCTGGATTTCGCCATGATGGGAGGATAGTATTGTAATGTAATACGGTGGTGTTTTTTGTTTGCTTGTTTTTTAAAATAATATAACATGTAAAACGGATTTGTTTAGTTGGTTACATTGCATACTCTTTGTTTCTCATTGTTTTAATAAAAAAAAAATCGGTTTTGGAATTTCGACATTAAAAAACATACATGAAGTCATTACGGTAGTTTGATGCCTATCAAATAACTAATACAAATTTACCAAAATTCGTCAAATCTCCCTAGCCCAGGGGGCTTCGCCCCGGATCCCCCTGTGGTCCCAAGTCGACTGCCAACCCCAGCCAAGTGAGGCTCGCTTCGCTCGCCTAAACCTTCCCCATCGGGGCCTTTAGCCCCCTGTCGGGCAGATCCTGGCGCCATCACTGGTTTGTGAGGCATATTGTAAAATGCAGGGGAAAAAAAACTCCATATAGAGTTAGTAGGACTTGCTTTGACTATGGTATACAGTACCTGTCTAAATACCGTTCCTTAAAAACTATCATGACTATATAGTCATTCTTGAATTTGTTCAAAGGAAAGTCTTAGTATTGACTATGTAATCCTATTTCTTGCCAAGTTTTTCTGTGTGGAGACCACTTTGACTTACATTTTGTTTAACATTTTGGAAATCTTGCCTCGCAGATTTACTAATAGTGCTTTTTTTATTGTATGTTATGTTAATGCAAAATAAATGATATGATATGATATTCACTCTCATAAAGATTAATCATGAATGTATTGATTTAAGTTCCAATGAAGCTTTGCCAATATAAATAAGCATTATCAAACCTAGCAACAGTTTACCTTCTAACACTAAAATACCCTTGTTATTTGGGATAACATAATTATTTGGCCAATCACAGACCAGAAAACTCGCTGTAGTAAGATATTAATCGAACTGCTGCTCAAGTACCGAATACTGAGCAAAAGCTCGCTCCATAAACGACACAACATAATGCACCTAACCCAAAGAATGACAAACATGTTTACATCAGTTTAAAAATCAATTAAACCTCAGGTGGATGTGTCTATTTACATTGGGTTTAAACAAAGATAACAGAACCGTTTTAGTGGGCCTAAGTACAGTCTCGGAAAGATAACTGGAAACGATTAGACGATCAGAAGACTTGCCAAGGTGTTGTAAAATGCAGAACCAGTAATTGTCTCTGGGATGGTTAAATACTGAGCTGAAAATGCTGACTCACTTTTTTAACAGGATTTTCATGTTTTGTTATTTAGAATTTATTTTGAATGTAAATTTTTTTTTTTCAATTTATTTTTGTAAACCATATACAGTAAAAAATGTTGTCCTTATTAGACCATTACACAATCATTAAAACAGAACACTCACAGTTCCTTAAATACAAAGCCCATCATAACTGCAGGGCTGTAACAAGGATTACCATGAGGGGGAAGGGTTTGCAAGGTGTAACCTACAAGTGGACAGAGCCGGTTTGATTGCGGCTTCGATTTTCATTATAATGGAAACCACAATACTGGCCTAACATTGAATTGTTGGTTAATGTAGACTTAAGATTCCCGTTTAATCTCTATTACAGTTTCTGTATTTTAAAACATTTTATTATAGTAGGCCTATGGCAAAACAATGAAATAGGTATAATCGTTAATAACGTTCTATAATATTACTTTTGAAAACACACTAAGCCGTAATATGTTTCATAAACTTTTTCTTAAACAGTTTTGAAACAAATCTTTATTTATTTACTGTTATAATTAAAGCATTAATGTTGTATTGCGGATCTTCTAATGTTGATAATGTATCGGTATATCTAAATTCGAATGTTGGGGCTTCTAAAATCACAAATATAACCCATTTAAACGGGGTGGGGGGGGGGGACAAAATTACCCGAAAGATAATTAAGTGGGAAGCGCTAGCAGTAATTGCATAACGACGGGGCCGGAGGCCATTTTTAAACAGTTTGTGTTTGTATTCTATTTTCTTCAATGACAGATCGGGGAGGGGATGACCCCGTGGCCTGGCCCTTCATTGAACCTGTAGCGTTCATTCTACTGCATAAATATTCACAATCATCTTGCGCTAAAATGTGAACAAGCTGTGACCTTACTATTGAACCATGTATAAATGTACAGACCAAATCGATTAAAATAACAGAAGTTCCTATCAAACAGAAATCCGGTACAGTAGAATATTGCACTGTCATGGAAGATTTTATTAACATAACAATAGTTCAAGCTAATGTACAGAGTGAAGCAAAGAGTGATCACATGACCTAACAGACCCTTAAAATCTGGGCGGTGGATAAAAGAGGAAAACCAAATGATTAAACTAGTAAAAACGTTTTTAACCAAAGAATTGATACAATTAAATGTAAAAAATAAGTAGGCCTACCTAGTGACATGTATATCAACACATTTTAAATGTGTTGATATGCATATGTTAGTAAGTCATTGTAATATCACTAGCTGAGACAACTAGGCCTATTTCAGGGACGACGCCTCCCCGCTCCGTCGGGAAAGCCTAGACCCCGCTCCCTCTCGGGGAAAAATTAAATTTGTTGGGGAATTCTTTTTTAAAAGATTACAAAATGTTAATTAGGCCTATGGGATTCTATATTTTAAAATGTCTGTTATAGGCCTACTAGTCCCCTTTCGGGAAGGTACCAGCCCCCCATCGGGGAAGAGCTGGCCACCACTGCAAACCCTGTCACATAGGGTAGCACTGCTCACACTTTAAACAGTTTTTGATCCCTAAAATTTTGACAGCTTAGTTTTAAGTTATGCTTGAATTGCTTTTGGCGCTCCAGGATATAGTTTTTCTCGAACTCTTGCTGGAAATCCCCCGACAGGGGGGTCCAAGCGGAGCCCAGAGATCCCGACCGGAGGGGGGGGGCTTTTCCCCCTGGACCCCTGCTGAACTATATATACACCAACTTCATTTCAAGATACATGATCCGATTGTGCAATCAAATACAGGTCTTCCTCCAATTAAAGACCAGTATGAGACCAGAGGTTTTCCATGGTGTTTAGTATTAGTTCTAATTAGATTGTTAATATGGGACCACAGAAAGTGTTCTTTAATTGGAGGTGGTTTTTAATTGCAGGGGGTTTTCAGGGGCGATCCAGTAGGGGCACAGGGGAAACGTGTTCCCCACCCACGCTTTGCCACTAAATTTTAAAATTTCAAGGTATATTATTGAAATTAGTCTCACTTATATATTTTGAATATGCTGAGCATCCCCCCCCACCCCATCCCGTTTGAAAAATTCTGGATCTGCCCCTGTCTGTAATTAGAGATCGACCTGAATGCCTATACTTCAGATTAAGAATAGATAATGAATGGCTTAGGTCTACGCTCTACGGTAATTTTTATGGAAAGAAAACACACGTACATGAAGGTACTGATATATTACTGTACAATTATAAAGTTGCATACCTTTACTAAAATCGACTACCTTGGTCTCGTGTTTTATTTTGTTCAGTCTGCAAAACAACACGATTGCACGACTCGGCTGCGATAAAGGGTGGTAATATACAGTTATGGACATGGCTGCAACGTAACGAGATCGAACTGCAATTCATGAATCGAATACTGAGCGAAAGCGCGCTCCATAAATAACACGTTAAACCCAAAGGATGATAAACATATTTATACAGTATCAGTTTAAGAATCAAGTACATATCAATTTTAATGACTCAGGTGAATTTGTCTATTTACATTAGGTTTAAATAAAGATAACAGAACCGTTAGCAGGCCTATTACAATGCAGAACCAGTATCGTCTCTGGGATGGTCAAATAGCTGAAAACCTGGCTAACTTTTTTAATTGGATTTTCATGTTTTGTTATTATATATTTAGAATTATTTTATATTTAGATTTTTTTTTATAACTTTACTGAAGTTACCATTTAAAAAAAAATCATATTAAAAAATGTCCTTATTAGACCATAACAGTCATTGAAACAGAACACTCACAATTCCTTAAAAACAGAGCTTATCATTACTGCAATGCTATAATTAACATCGTAATAAGAAATCATTGTGCTACAACACGTAGTATGAAAAGTTATTTTTTGTTGAGTGCCTTCACGTTTCGATTGAGTTGCTTCAGTCACCAAAATACTAGCTAGAGAGAATATTACTATTCTCTTGATGACTACGTGGTGTCGTAACCCGTGTCGTAAGCATTCATATTACTGTTGTGAAAGAGAGTAATTGGATTACAGGGCCGTAGCGACGAGAATTCAAGTGGTCAAGTTGTGAGCGAAGCAAGCACTGAGGCTGGAGACCAGGGGCTGCCAAGATCCCCCGGCCAGGGTTTAATGGCCAGAGGCCCGGGAAAAATTTGCTGTTCTTCCATCGTATACACCAATGTTAATGATGTTCCGCAAGTGGCGGATCCAGCGGGGGGGCTCCCCCAGGTCAGTCAAGCCAAAAAATTAAAGAGGGAGAAAAATTTTAAAGAGAGGAAAGAGGGAAAAAAGGGGTGTACCCACGAGTTCATTGGCGATACAGCAGTGGAAAGGAGATCTCAGTTATTTACCACTTATTTACACCAACCATGGTGGGGCTGAGGTGGGCGTGGCGGCGTGAACTTCATTTTGTGCCCCCACCCCGTCAGAAATTCTCTGGATCCGCCCCTGAATCTGCAGTTGTTTTTTTTTAATTTATTTTTTTTATAAAAATATGTTTTAAACTAACATCAGGGCTATGATGAAGCAAAGCAATAAAAACACTCTGAATTCAACACAGGCATTGTTGTTATTTTAGTATTTTGCATTTAACATTGACAAAAATCTAAGATTAGACCTATGAACGAAAATAATATTGCTCTGGTACACTTTCAAACTACTGTATGTATATTGCAGGCGCGGATCCAGCCCTTCGCACCGTTCGCTATGGCGAAGGTCAGGGTGAGAGATAAAATGATATTTAAAAAAAATTGTGATTGTAGTGCCTGGTGGTCTGGCAAATTCCCACTCCTGTCAGAAAAGATATAGACAAAACTGCAATACATTTTTGCATTGTCTTGACTATTAATCAGTAATCTATCAGAAATATGGGGATTGGTTATACTAGAAACCTTTAGAACACCTGCAACATTATAAAACTGCGATCCAACAGGCAGAATATTTGGGGCGGTGGACAGATTGCCTGCGACAACGAATAACCCTGTTTGCAGCCCGCCAATCAAAATTGGTTTTTATGACCCGACACCCATCATACATAAAAAGTAACATTAAAACTGAGAATAAAGTGATGTAAAAGAAGTGCTCGGATGTTTTTGGAAGCACACTGGAAACATCGAAGTTTGGGTGCAGCCCTCAGTGTTAAATCAAAAATTCATTTTGGCCCTCTGAACGATTTTTATGCCCACCCCTGGGGTAAAGACTATTTTGGTTCAGTAAATTAATATTTTTAGCCAGGACCTCGCCAGGACTTTATCAATTATGGACCTAATATTTGCATGCACAATGGAAATGCACATTTTAAGTAACATAGTTTGTTAAGCAATAACGATAATCAGATAACAGAATTTCCTAGCTGTTAACCTCCAGTGGGGAACACAACTGCGTGATATTTGATGTGTACAGTACATCAATGAAGATTTCATTTAATATCATCGTTTATTTTCATAAATTATAAGTCAGCAATAAGCAAGAATTCAATGACAATATTCATGTACAATATTCTACTAGTAGTAAATAATCATGCTGATTGTGACATCCAATCACACAGCGCCCTCTATAGCCACATTGCACAAAGATATCAATAAAATAATGACAATACAATACAATAGGCCCTTAGTTATCATTTATGTTGTCGTTCAAAAAATATCTGCTGAGCCGCATGAAGTGTCTGATTAGACATCAAGCATCAACATATTCCAGTTGCAGTATACAGTATGTCCATAATGCATGAGCACACACTGATGGATTCGAGCCTGCCAGCTTCAGTTCCTGATACAAAGCTGTGTTAACTCAACGATCCTTGTTCTACTTTGTGATGTCACATGTATTTTCATTTCTTCATACCTAAATCTTCAATGTATTTCATCTCAATCTATATACAAAAGTAAAAATAATACATTAAATACACCAAATTAGGCTGTAGAGATTAATGACACCAATGCATAATAGTAAAACAAGTAAATAATAACCAGCAAGTTGACACATAAAATCAATTAATTGAGAACAATACAGAAATAAAGAATAAAAAAGCAAAGTACAGTGAATAAGAATAGCAAAAAAAAAAACGAGCTTGAATGAAACTGAAGAGACTAGATGAATATTAATGAGGATTTTAAAAGATAAGAACATCAAGGTACAGCAAATAAAGGTAAACAATAACAAGAAAATCATACAGTTTTCTGGAGGCTGTGAGTTCGATTCTCACACAAATCACTTGCAGGGGTTTTTTTTGCAAGTATTTGGGACTGTACTGAGTATTCAGTATGATAACACATCAGGTAGGGCAAAACATCATTCCTACTATAAAATTGAGAGAGACATAAATATATTTATCAAAATTGAAACCAGAATTAAATTTTAATAGGAAAGATATTGAGGTACAAAATCACCCCCAAAAAAAAACTGCCATTTAAAAAAAAATGATGAAGCAGGGGAATAAAATGTAGTGAAGTACAAGTACCGAATATTTTTTTTCTAGTAAATCTATGACATCATCAGTCACATCTCCTTGTATGATGATTTCGTCATCACCAGTTACCGATGAGCCACAAGAAAACTTTTGTGCGAAGTGCTTGGCCGCAGTGGCAAGCTCAATATCTGTGGCAAAAATGTAAAAGATTTATGTTAAATATCATATAAACTATAGTTTAAAAATACAAAGTAAAATTTGTTTTTATCATTTAGATTTTATAAACGGCATGTGATCGATATATTAAATTGGTTTGATTCTGCCATTAACTTCAGTGGTTCAGGGCTTAAGATCAGTTGCATATCTAGAAGTCTTAAAAAGGGGGGGGGAGGGGAGGGGAAGGGGGAAAAAAAGTTTTGTTTTTATTATTTAGATTTTATAAACAGCATGTGATCGATATATTAAATTGGGTTTGATTCTGCCATCAAGCTTCAGTGTTTCAAGGCTTAAGATCAGTGGCGTATCTAGAAGTCTTGAAATGGGGGGGGGGAGGGGAACTGATGGGGGAGCAAACGTGAAGTGGGGGATCGATGATTAGGTTAAGGGGTAGTAGCTCACAAATTAAGGTAATTTGAGGTGATTTTTAACTACATGAGCATAATTTCATTTTCAATGAAGGAGTGCAACTGGGGCATGAGTATTTGGGGAGTGTACCTCCTCCCCACTAGATATGCCACTGCTTGAGATAATAAAATTTGACTCACCGTGTGTGTTGAGACCTTTGATAATAGTAACAGTTTTCTTCTTGTTTCGTTGTTGTCGACGAATAGTAATAGTCTGGGGTTCTGCTTTCTTTTTGGTTTTCAAAACTCCTTTTCCACCTTTGAACATAAAAGAAAAATGTGGGAGGATATATAATTTTTCTACAATAATTTAATTTTTTATATTATTTGATTATTATTTTTATAAAGTTTAGAATCATGCAATGCAATTACTTTTTTTAAAATCACTGATATGATTTTATACAGTACATATTTTTAATAGGTATTAATGTTAATTTATTAAAACTGAATAAAACAATGTATTCATGCAAATTGGTGTACAAAAAGTGGATTAACATTATGATAAAGACATTGATCAACTAACCTCTCTTTTGTTTCTTCTTTTTCTCGCCGCCCTCTGCATCTCCATCTTTTAATGACATCATTGCATCAAACATGTCTGGAAAATTTGTCTGCAGCCATTCCTTGCATTTCTCATACTCAGGACTATACTCACATAGTTCTGGTTGCATAGAACAATCTAATTTCAAATTTAAAATAAAATAGACCTATGATACATATCATATGATACAGTATCAAATTTTAGAAATGGCCATAAAGAACAACAAAATTAATCACTAATATTATAAATCAAAAACCACATTAGCATGCTCAATACAATTTTAAAAACATTAATTGAACTATTATATATGTTTTCAGTCGTGTAAGTTTGTGTGTGTGTGTGTCACATTTTCATTTTTTTTTTTTGTGTTCGAAATATCTAAAGAAATGGCTGCACAGATATAAATGAAAATAACAGGGAGTGTTAGGTATGACCCAATGAAGAAATGATTAAATATTATTATTATTATTATTAGTATGTCACGAAAACCTACCTTAAGGGGAACTTAGAAAATGGAGAAATTAGAGAACAATTAAAAAAACACGACGTTAAGGGGAAAATAACACAAAAGAAATTCCCCTTAAGTCCAATTAAAAGAAATTATTATTATTAGTATTATTATTACTATTATTATTATTATTATTATTATTATTATTATTATTATTATTAATTGTGCTTGTATACTACTAATGCCTCTATGAGCTTTCCAGAAAATAATAGGTAAAAGGAAAAATAATCGAAATGCTGGAATTGGTACAGTATGATAACCAGCATACTGTTCTGTATGGTTTACTACCCATTATTGTTACATGACAGATTGTTTAAAGCAGGGGTGGGCATAAAACTGGGTCGGAGGGCTAAAGTAAATTTTTTAAATTTTAAACTGAGGGCTGCAACCAAACTTAACTTTGTCGATGTTCACTATGTGCTTCCAAAACCTTATGAAATGCTTTTAATTTATACCGGTTTATGCTCAGTTTTAATACTACTTTTTACAGATGGTCGGTGTTGGTTTGTACACAACAAGAGGTTTTCTAGCCAAAAATGGTTGGCAACAATGTGAATTGCTGAGAAATTGATAATAACATAAAAGTTGCTTACTTCCACAGTATACAACATCCAGTGGGTATGACACCTCTACCTCTGCCATCTTCTAAAAATAAGAAAAGATTTAGACAGAAAATACAAATCCAAAACTGAATATTTTCATTTAAAAATAATATATTATTATTTACTTTGCTAGGCCTAGATAGATTACTATTGATTATTAGGAGCAGAATACAAAATGGGAAATTTACTTTACATAAAATTATTAATTCAATCAATTGTGTCTATAGCTAAGCTAAAGAGAGAGAATGACCTACTGTACTGTAGGTTAGGTGGCGCTAATACGATCTCGCATTTCCAGACCTGAAAGTGGTTACCAAATTATTTAAAACTTACAATTATTCAACACTAACATGTTCTTTGATGAATTGCCTTTCATATAATCCACTAATTATTATCCGATGGTTTCTAATTTAAGTTATTTAATCAATAATTAAGATGGTATCGTTAGTGACACCCTATCGCTCAACAGTCAACTCTTGACTGCGGTCTACGACTGGAGATTTCCAGGGTCTGTCATATAAATTAAATTGTAATTTGTGTGACTTTCGCTGCATATAGGATTTCTGGAAACGTGTATTGCTTATTCTCGACAATGCTAAAATAAAAGCAAAATGTAGAACAAAATGGCCTTGTCAATTTTTTGAGTGACATTAATGCTAGAGTACTGTATTTCCACTTACAGGTAGGTGCGCCTAAACTCAGTGCACATCCATGGCTACCACACTAAAAGTCTCTATGTACATACGATTGAGGAATGTACTTTAACACATATGCCTATTTTAATACACTATTAAGATAGGCTCTTCTTTTCTTCTTGTGGTACGACCCTCCGTTATGGAGTTATGAATATTTAGATAACATGAGGACAAGAATTTAGCCTTAAAGTCTTATCTAATTTCTGTTGGTTACGCATAGTTACCAACCTGAGAGATTTAAAATGCGTGACTATACCAGTTAAAGGCAAAGGGGGGGGGGTGGCCACCAGGGTCCCCGTGGTGCAGGGGCGGAACCCTGGTGGGAGCCTGGGTTCCAGTCACATAATCAACAGTTGTTTGTGACAATTAAGGCGTAAGAACACATGACTACTAAATTCTACAAGTGTGTGGTTGGCTTTGTTGTTTTTGGTAGGAAAAGAGAAATTTTCTTGGTGAATTGATTCTCGAACAAGATAAACAAAAGCTCTCTAATGACGCTACTGCATGACCGTTTTTATATTTTTAATAACCAATTTCTTCTATTTTTAAATACGCTTTCCACTGAATTTCTGATAATTCGTTATCACACATAGACTTGTGCTAAATGCGGGACAAATTTATGATCACGCATGTGCTTCTGCAAAATGCGTGTTTCATCCAAAATCACATTGAAATGCAGAACAGTCCCGCACAATGCGAGACGGTTGGTAACTATGGATGTTTGTCATCACTTCAAGATGTCTACAGATTCGTGGAAAAGGTGTAGGCCTAGGGGATTATGACCGGTTGAGCCGCCGACAAGTTGAGCTGCCGGTCATTTCTATGGAAACCCAAGAGCGTCTCTCAGTGAATGTAGTGCGTTAATTGCGGCGTATTTCAATTAACTTATTCGTTCTTGGTACTGTACTGTTGTTTGGGATGTATTTCAGTTTATTTACTCAATTATTTCAATTTATTTAATACTTGGTTTTTGCACTGATTTATTAAATATTTTTGGGATGTATTTCAATTTATTTACTTGTTCTTTCTATCGTTTTAATTTAATTTTTGTGAGTATTTGCTCAGTCAGCTTGCCAGATAGTGTAAAAAAAAACTCCATACATTCTTATCATTTATTATATATAAGTTTAACAAATAGTACAAAAATAAAAAGTATATAAATTACAAAACCATAGTAAATACTGTATATTAACATAGGCCTAACACATTT
>NW_022698294.1:21383-52078 GCF_011630105.1 Anneissia japonica
TTTATTTGTATAAAAATGTACATAAAATTACATTTTTAATACGATTTTGCAATTATACAACTTCATATATTTTTAGACTGTGGGATGAATATGTAGCTGGAAAATTCTATGAATATGTAGCTGGTATCCGGGGGGGGGGGGGTTCATTCACTGATGACATCGGCAAGCCGACTACATTCACTGAGAGACGCGCTTGGCGTTCCATAGAAATTACCGGCGGCTCAACTTGTGGCGGCTCAACCGATCATATCCCGGCCTAGCTAGGCCTACTGTATTCATAAGGCCTAAGTAGTGTTAACTAATTTGGTAACCAATTTTACGGCCGGACGAGAAACCACATATAGCGCCGCTTAGGCCTAGCTAGGATAAATAGAGGAGGCTTAGGCCTTGGGCCTACACTAATCCTATCCACTAGGCCAAGCCTCCCATCTCTCTCTATTATAGGTCTAGGCTAGCTAGCCTAGGCTAGGCCCTAGACTGATTCCAAAAAAGAAAGGCTTGTAGGCGTAGGCCTAGCTTGCACAGCAGGACCTTAGGCCGGCTGTAGACAATCAACACCGATTCATATTAATAATATCATAACTTAAGTTGACATCAAATCTATCAGAAAAACTTTTTGAATTTAAAACTTGAATAAAGAACAAACTAATTCAGTAAAACTACACTCACGTTTTCGTTATCGACAGCAAGTTTGCGTTTTGTGAAGGCCTAACCTTTAACCTGTCATAATTATTTGCCACCAACAAGAAGCGGCAAGCAAGGTTAACCACGCCTACTTTAACATGCGCATGATGTCCCCCAAGTTAGCCCTGCTGTTTTGTTGTTGTCAAAGGTCAAATTTGAAGCGTCGTAATTTGAAAATCAACGAATGGTTCGTGATGGTAATTTGTTTGCTTTTCTTGGCATATTTTAGCCAGTTGAGATAGGCCTAGATAGCTTTAGATGGTGATATATTAAATTCTTATTTAGGAAGCCGCTTGCTATTTTTTATATAATTTAATAATATTCTAGGCCTAGCTAGGCTAGCTAGGAGGCTAGCCTGGGCCTCTAGCCTAGTAAAGTAGGCCTAGGCCTAAAAGGGCATTAATTGCCTGGCCCAGCCTACTTTTACTAGGCCTACTTACTACTAGGCCCAGCGCCCTGCTACCTACTTAATTGATTCATCATTCATCAAGAATGTCCTTGGCCCTAGGACTAGCTAGCCAGACATACTTTAGTACTGTAGGCCTCGGCTAATGAACTTTTGCACTTTTACTTTACTTTTATTTTTTCCTGAGCACTCCCTCAAATATTGGCGCACTTTGAGACTTTGTATAACTATAATGCGCCTTTTAAGTCGAAGACGGGATTGGATTTGGTTAATGATAGTTTGCATTGTTTTCTTCGGTTTCTGGTCAAAACAGCAATAAACCAAAACGGCAATAAGTCAAAACGGCAATGACCACAACGGTAAAAAACCAAAGCGGCAACACTTTTTGACCAGAACGGCAAGAGACCAAAATGGCAATAGTCAAAATGGCAAGACCAAAACAGCAATAGGCCTAAAGTAAAAACGGCAATAAACCAAAATGCCAACGAATTGTAAATATGAAAGTGTACATGATTAAATACAGTAAAAATGAAGCTAAATTTGAGAAATAACAAACAATACTGTATAACACTACAAATTCAATAATAGAAAGATTGGGGAACACAATATAAAAGTAAACATTTAAATAAGTAAAACTTTAAAATACAGACAAAATGAGGCTAAACAATTTATGACATAAAAGTAAAAATGCGAAATATTAACCAAATACTGTACATAAAGGAAAGTGTACAAAGATACAGTAAAAATTAGGCTAAATTGTCACAGAAGTGAAAGAACGACAACAATAACAACAACACCACCAACAAAAACAACAATAATAATTAAAAATACTGAAAATAATAATAATAATAATGATAATAATAATAATAAAACATATAAATTGAATAATAAAAAGATTGGGAAACACAATATAAAAGTAGTAAACATTTAAATAAATATGACTTCAAATACAGACAAAATTGGGGTAAAAAATTATGTCATAAAAGTAAAAAATGCAAAATAATAATGATAATGTATAGATAAAACTTCAAAATATAGACAAAATGAAGCATCTAAATAATTTGTCAAAAATGTGTAATAAATAAAAAACATTAAAAGTGGGAAAATGAGCCCATGGCAATATTCGATTTGCCTGCCAGGACAATTTCAAAACGGTTCAGAAAATTATGTGGCTAGTCTTGCTCCTTTGCCGTATTCATCTATGCCTGTTGCCGTTTTGGTCCCTATCATTTGCCGTTTAGGTTATTGCCATTTTTGTCATTGCTGTTTTGGTTTATTGCCGTTTTAGTTTATTGCTTTAATTGTCATTTTAGTAAGATTTATAATGATTGATTAAGAAACTAGGAATTTTTTCTTCAGTTGAAATTCAGTGTCACTGTCAGGGCTTTGCTTTTATCCAGAAACTAGGAATTTTTTCTTCGGTTGAATTGAAATTCAGTGTCAGGGCTTTGCTTTTATCCAAATCAAGTAGGTCAAACTACTGTACCCCCAGTGAGTGTTGCAGAAAATTGGGCTAAAGGTTCCCTTATACACTTAAGTGCAGACGACTTATTCATTACTTCAAAATTGCTTGTCAGCTGACAAGAAAAACAAAACCATGTCTTTATCTGTATATTGATTTCTGATAGTTATAGTATGCAACATTTTTTTCTATAAATAAATATATACTGTTTATTTAAGCACCTCTCACAGTAAATACATATTGATTGAAATTGTACATAGTATTAGCAATATTATTTTTCGTTCATAGGTCTAATCCTTAGATTTTTGTCAATGTCAAAAGGCAAAACACTAAAATATCAATGATGCTGTGAGTAGCAATTATCTTTCTCTTGAATTTATCTGCCTGTTTTGAATTCAAAGTGTTTTTATTGTTTTGTGAATTTATTGTAATAACCTGGCATTAGGATGGAGTTTGTTTTGTACTACTTCTAGATACCAATAACTACACTCTGTATTAATTATTCAATTTATTGTTCTTCATAGTGGTAGAGCGTCATGGATTTACGAAGTGCTTCACTAAATGCAAATGGCCACAGTTACCATGGAAGAGGCCAGACAAGTGGAAGAGGTATCAATGTTCTGTCATCATAAAACTATAATGTAGGCTGCAAAACTTGTTGTTACCCATATTGTAAAGTACCGCAGTTGCACAGATGATACCTCAAAAACTAGATCAAATTTGCGCTGAAAATCGCTACGAAAATAGGTGGGCAGAATTGTAACTTTGGCATAATACATAGATTATATATTAAGTTAGGTCAAAGCCTAATTTTCGGCAAAATCTGTGTGGAAATTGACCCTTATTTTCTGAAATGCATGGATGAATTTCTAGGCCAAATCTTTACCTGGAGCATATATGGCCTGCGCAGTCTTTAACTTTAAAGTCTGGGTTGTAACCTGAACAACAAAATATTTAAAGGTAATCACTAAGTAAGTAATAGTAATATACTATTCTTGTTTCTTATCAGATGGAGGCTTCAAAGAGCCATACCACAGTACCCCTAAAGCCAAAGCTTTGACAATGACAAATTCCAATATTTCTTCGAGCGCCATTGGCAGTCTTGGGACACCTTTTGATGTTCAGCCCTCTCCACTTTTGAGGCGAAGTGGATCAAGTCCTGGCACTGGTAGAATTAGCTCATCACACAGTCATGCTACTTCGTCATCAAGAGTTTATAAGTCTTCCACAAAACATGTATGTTTTAATTTTTTTTCTGATGTTTTTGATTTTTTTTAGCAGCTTTGTGTTTAACTATAATTAAATTTGGATAAGCTTTTTGTTAGTTATAAAATATTTTAAAGGCATAATGATATAAACTAGGGGATTTGTATACCGCATAATACATGATATGCTGATGTTACACACAATAATGAGGTGTACTTACTGTATCACAACACTATGGCATACAAGTAAAGCACTTTGCTACGCAGAAAATAGGTATTTACAGTACATAAAATATAGTATAAAAAAAATGAAAATTCATAGATAAAAAACAAGATAACAATAACAAATATGAAGGCAGATAATATTTAAATGACACTTCTCTATTGCTTTATTATTATTTATTTATTCTTTCTTTATCCTGAAATGCATGTTCAGTACAAATGTACTGATTTCCACAGTGGTTCAGTTAAAAACAATAGTAGATATAAAATCAAACAAGTAACTTATGAAAAAGTAAAAAATGAATTACAAAAACAGAGAAAGAGTACACAGATTAAAAGTTTTCATTTTAATTTTAGAGCTTCCTGCTAGCTGTTTGATGTGAAAGAAACAATATAAAATGAAATAATATCGAAATATCTTTCTTTTTTTTTTTATCCAGAATTACGTCTCAGACATTGAAGTGAGTACAGTGCAAAAGCAACGGAAAGAACTACAATTGATGATTAGTGAGTTGCAAGATAGAGACCGTGAACTGAATGAAATGGTAGCATCCCACCAAAAGCAGCTAATGGCCTGGGAACAAGACAGGCAGAGAGTACTGACATTGGAACAAAAATGCACAAGACTTGAAGGTAACAGATAGGGGCTTGAAAAAGGGAAGGGGTGAAAATTGTTATAAATATAATGTTAAGTTTGCAGTCTATTGACACCATTTTTATTCTTTTTTGAATTTTCTATTTTGATATTTGTAATTTAAATAAAAAAAGTATACATTGTCATCTCTTTTTTAATTATCTGTCTTATATCTTATGCATTACTCCAGATAAGGGTTTGAAAAACAGAAAGGGTGAAAATTGTCAAAAATAACACTCTCTTGACACCCTTTTAGTTATTTATGAATTTTCTATTTTAATATTTGCCCAAAATTTCAGATAGAAAAGGTATGCATTTTTCATGTTTATTTTTTCATTATCTGACTTATATCTTGTCTCAACAGACTATACCAAAATAAGGTGCATGCTTTTTAATTCTATGGCCATGGTTCAATCTAGCAAATGTACAGTGTCATTGTTTGTCTCACAATGATGAAACTACTTTTAAATCTATAGAACTTTGAGGGTCACTAATGGATCAGCCCCATACGTAGAATTAGAAGCAATGACCTAACAGTTTAAGCCCTGCCCACACTATCAAATGTTATTTTCACAAAAAAGGGTTGTATATCCATATATAGTCATGGTGTGCCCATATATACTCATGATGTGCCTATATTTGGTCATGATGTGCCTATATATATAGTCATGATGTGCCTATATATAGTCATGATGTGCCTATATATGGTCATGATGTGCCTATATATGGTCATGATGTGATGTCATGACCATATTTAAGCATTTCACATGTTTTTGTAGAATGAAATTTGATAGTCTGGACAGGGCCTTAGATATGGAAATCTGTATGGCCATAATCACAGATCAGGAACTTACAAAGTTCGTCAGCTGAAACAATTTTAAAAATTATGGGGAAAAAAGTGAGGTGTAATATAAGTGTAGTTATTCTGTGTGTTCATTATAAGCTTTTTTATACTTACTGTATGTAATTCATTTTTTGCATTTTTTAAGCTTAAAGGAACTTTGTAATATAATTTTGTGTTAACTGTTTTGTTTTTGTTTACATGACAAAAAAAGTATTAATTAAATCTTATCTTATAAAAAAAAAATCTTCGAAAAGAAAATAGTTGTACTGTAGACAGATGTCTGAAAAAGCTAGTAGTACTTCCATGACAATACAGGATGAAAAGAAAATAGTTGTACTGTAGATAGAGTTGGTCTTTTTCTAATAAACCAATGCAAAATTGTATTTATTTTAGGAGATTTACGCAACAAGAACGGACAGGTTAAAGGACTAACAACTCGTCTTAAAGTACTTGAATCCCAGGATCACTCCAAAACCTGTGCTCTAGAGACAACTCAAAAACAACTTGAACAGATGTCTGAAAAAGCTAGTAATACTTCCATGACAATACAGGATTTAGAGGTAGGGTCAAAGGTTGATTCACTATTTCTCTTTGCACCAGGATTATGCCAAGGAGTTTTATTTTATTTTTTTCAACAATCTTTAATGAAGCTGGTCCATCCATTAGGGACCCTCAGTACACATAGTAAAACAAAATATAAGAGAGTAAGAAACTAATTAATTAACAGAAATATAAATAACAACCTAAGAGGTGATAGGGTGGATTGTTTGTTCCTTCCTGCCCCAGTGCCAAAGGTTAAAGGCCTGTTTACACTTCAACGATAACGATAAAAATGCTAAAAAGTGATTGTTCATATAGAAAGTAAAAGAAATAAGAGTAGTTTTTACACTGGAACGATTCGATAACGATTTATCAGTTATGCGATAACAACATATTTTGACAAATCAAATCAGATGACGTCATAATCATGGAAAAACATTAAAATCGTCGTAGTAGCAACGAATTTAACGTTTGTCAATGATTATGACGTCATCTGATTTGATTTGTTAAAATAATTTATTATTGCATACACGATAAATCGTTATAGAATCGTCCTAGTGTAAAAACTTCTAATTTCTTTTGTTTTCTATATGAACAATCGCTTTTTAGCATTTTTATCGTTATTGTTGAAGTGTAAACAGGCCTTAAGAGGTAGCAGATTTCTATTTATTCCTGCCCTTTGGACGTTCAGCTTTTGATGTTAATTCTCTTTAAAATACAGTTTTTTTTGTTATGAATTAATGGGTGCTAAATTTTGATATTTTTGTTCTCAAAAAAGAGCAAGCAATTATGCTGGTCCTTCTTGTATTAATTTTTATGTATGTACAGTATATTTTATTAATTTTAGAAAGAACACATGTTCATTCTGTTAAAAATTTCTCTTTATTCTTTATAAAAAGGATAAAAACAAAGACCTGTATGAGGCTGTTCAGGATTTCTCTGGTAGAATTGGACAACTTGAAGCCAAGGAAGAGGAGTTAACAACAGTAATAAAACTCAAGGTATGCTGATTTCAGGCCTAACCATCTTTTCTTTTTTAAGGAAATCTGTTAGTTTAAAACATGTATTGGTGCCACATCCTGTGGTCAAGGACCACCTGAATACAGGACAAATACTACCAGGTCACTAGTTTCAGAGATAAGACCAGCCACAGAACATTATTTATAGCCAGTCCGACAAGCGTGGATCCTTGTCTTCGAATACCAATTGAGTTCCTTGGAGTAGAAATATTAATTTGCCGATTGAACCGAAGTGTTACCAGTGATTGCAACTCCCAGCTTTTATCATCTTAAATAAAAAATTCTCTTCCCCATGACCAATATCAAGGGTTTTAATGAGGAATCTTGACCGTAGGAACTTGGTCCGGACAACTGTTGGACTCCTGTCAGCATATTTATGGAACCTGTATTGTTCATAGCATGCAACTGGGTTTAAGCAAGTATTATTCCTACATAGAACCTGTTTTACTGTTGCTGAAAAGTAAAGGTGTTAATAGGTTCTAATTGCTTTGATTAAAAACAAAGATTGTGTGAGTGATTGATTATTGTTTGATTGAATGATTGGTTGATTTAATTACTTTGCCTTTCAGGATAAGGACCTCATTGAAGTGTCTTCGCATCTGAATGAGCTTACAGGCAAACTAAAGAAATTAGATGCAGCATACAAGGTAATAAGATTGTCAACAATAAAATGGTGGTTGGCGCCGTGGGAACGGTTTGGTTTCCCAAACTCGAGGTCGGGGTTTCGCTTGTGTCCTTGAGCAAGGCACTTTATCTGTATTGCTTCTCTCTACCCAGGAGCATAAGTGAATTCCTTAGGAGGTTCAAGTGCAATTTATGCGCTGAAATATTTCATGCAGCAAACTAAGGTATTTCCCCATAGGCATCATTCCAATGACTGGGGTAATAATGTGGAGAGTTGTATTGAGTACCGCAGTCGTGTCGTCACGACGCCAGGTGGCGCTGTCTGTTGTCAACAGACGTTGGTTACCGTTCATTACGCGTGAATGACTTCATAGACTACAATAGCAACGGAGTAGTATCACGCGGTATCCTGACGTAACACTGTAGTACTCTGTAGAGCATTATATAAAAACTTACATATTATTATTATTATTATTATAGTACACTTTTTGTAGGTGGCACATAAAAAAGAAATTTTTTAAATCTTTAGAATCTTGAATAATTAGGATGCAGTTTTTTTTTGCAACAATATATTTTGACTTACTGTAAAGTGGTGCCCAAAATACTCCTGTAATGTATGAAAATGACATTTTTCAAAATTTATGTGAATCCGTAACAATGGATTTGAATAAATGAATGGTTAGGCATAAACTCTAGATGTAGGCCTAAAATTCTGATCGATAGTGTAAGCATCACAACAATTTCAAAATATGTCTGCTTGGTATGAGTATGATAGAAGATAGTGCTTCTCTCATTAATTTACTTGACATTAACTTGTTTATAGTTGTTATTTATTTCTCCAATCTTTCTCATTGGCATTCTTAGCAACTACGACAGTCGGAAGGAGATGCTAAACAGGATGTGGAGCTCTGGAAGGGAAAGTATATTGAAGCAAATGCGGAAAAGGAGAAACTTAAAGGTGAATAATAATGAATTTCGTCATTTATTTCTGTCATCTTTATTTTATTTTATCTACATTATTACTACTTTTATTTCCTTTTCTTTGATTCCTGTCTAATAAATAAATTATAATGAATTTGTGCTTTTTCTTTCACTTGGTTTGACTTTAAATGTGAATTACTGTAGACTAATTTCCAAAAAAAAAAAAATTAAACTTTGTGCTACCTAAAACCAAACTGACGCAAAATCTTAAAAGTTTGAGGTGCTTGTTTTTTATAGCAATAATGTATTTTTTTGGTTTGCCCAGGGGAAGTCCAAATAATGTATTTCAAAAGGTCTTCAATAAAATGTGATTTTAGCACTGTGGCTACTATTTTATTAAAAAAAAAATTATGGTTGAGTGATTGTTGTCAGACTGACCCTGATTTACAATTGGCACTGTTTTGGGCAACACAGCAATTTTATTTTGGCCTTATATAATATTTTGGTGCTTTTCTTACATATGTGTCAACTTAAACATCTATCAATATATACTGTTGTTATTAATGGCAGTACCTTTAACATGGCTCAATCAAAATATTACAGAATTGAATAGAATAGAATTTCTTTCAGATATGTTAAGTTAAAGGTGAATTTATAATAGTTTGATGCTTTTCTCTCACTTGTATCAATATATAACATTGTTAATAGCGATGCAATACTTTAGCATGGCTCAATCATATTACAGAATTGACAATTTTTTTCAGTTATGTCAACTTAAAGGTGAATTGTAATAGTTTGGTGCTATTATCCTTTAACATGTATCAGTATATAATGATGTTGTTAATGACACAATACATTAAGCATGCCTCAATCACAATATTACAGAATTGACTGTCTTCTCTGTAGTTCTGTCAAACTAAAAGTGAATTATAATAGTTTGGTGCTATTTTCAATGTATCAATTTACTGTACATTATTGGTATTAATGACACAAAACCTTAAGCATGACTCAATCAAAATATTACAGAATTGACAGTTTCTTTCAGTTCTCTCAACTTAAAGGTTAATTGTATTAGTTTGGTGCTTTTCTTTCCCTTTCATCAATATGATAATTGTTTATTGCTGATACAATAACTCAGAGCACAGCAAACAGAGTAATGCAGCTCTGATGACAGTTATTATCTTTTTAAAAATTGTTTTCAGTATCGGTTTCAATCAAATTAAATAAACATTAACATTTTTTCAAACAACAATTATATCACGCTATTGTATGCATTTTACAAATATCCTGTAACCATAAAAAAATGAAAATCGAATAAAACATCAAATTGTTTAAAAAATGTTGTCTACTTCTAAGAAGACACAGATCACAATTCCTTGCCATCTTATCTATTTTTTGCTGCTTGTTATTATCTTATGGTTCATTAATTATATTTTACATATTGTAGTATTTTTGATTATTACTCTCCCTGTGTTTGTAAACATGTTATTAATGATGATAACTTAATAAAGCCGAAATGTTGAGTAAATATAGCCTCACTTTCTCCATTTGGAATCACTTTTGGTTTTTTTTTTTTTTTTTTTTAACATATATTTTGGAATATATCTATCTTTCTGCTTTTGTCATTTAGAACAACTCAGAGAGCAAATGCAGTTAAATGAAGGACAAACAACAGAGATGAACAATTTAAAGGAAGAATGTGAGGCTATGAAAAGAGAGATAGCCTTGACAGGTACGCAGTCCACATCTGCTAGTTTTTTTTTTCCAATTCTATTGAAATAGTAAAATGCTGTTCATCAATAAAAAAAAATAAAAATGCAATAGAAAATGACTAAGAATAGTGCTTTTAATGTTTCATTTTAACGCTTAGAGGTCATGACAATATGCACCTTATAAGTCCACCCGAGAACAACTTGCGATTTTTTTTTGCAATTGTTTTCAAACGTACTGAGTATTCAGTATATTTCCACGTCAGGTAGGGCGAAATTACATCTATTCATAATTCTCCTGACGCAAATCCAGTTATTGTTTATTCCATCACGACAATAACAATTACTATCCACCATTATTATATTTTAAATGCATAATCTTTTTTTTCTTCAATTTTAGTTGAACGAGACAAACGCAAGGATCAGTTGTTAGAGTTACAACGATCTAAACAGGAACGCACCGACTCGGAACTTACTAACTTACGACAAATTTACGAGCGACAACAAAGGGATGTTGCACTCTTGCAACTAAACCTGGATAGCAAACAAGAACTACTTAACCAACAAAGTTACAGTTACAGAATGTCTCCGTAAGTAACCAAGTTGCTTAATAATATTCATAACAATACCTAATAGTTCTTACATCCCATGAATTGTGAAGTGTAAAAACTTTATTATGTTTTAGTGGCCATCAAGTAGACCTCACAAAACCTTTCTGCAAATTTCGTCATTGAAATTATGACACCTGTATAAGTTCATTTATGGCACCAGTATGTCGACACATGTATGTAAATTATTATGGTGATAAAACTTTATATTATAATGCATCTTGCTTTGTTGAAATCACTTTTCACTTGTTCAGGTTATAATAATCAATAACTCATATTTTTAAAATTTTTCCTAATACATTTTCACATAATGAAAATATATTAATAATAATAATAATCATAATAAATTTTGAAATATTTATTGCCTTCATATCCAACCATGATGAATATGAATTAACAAATTACGAATAGTTATTAAATAATAACCTCATTAATATTGCAAATGATGACGTAATAAATATTATACTATAATCACTTTTCTAGGCACAAAGATAACACCTCATCACACTCTTTATCTACCTCTCCAAGCAAATCAAAACCCTCACCTAGATTATCGAATGGTAAGCACACCAGCCCCATTAGTAGCAGCCTACAAAGTACTCCAGAGAAGCCAAACAGTAGTGGTGATACAGACGACTTGCTTTCTGTGCATGCTGAGGTAAGTTGTGCCATGAAATCAAGCCTAACAATATTATATTATTGCATTTGTATACACCATTTTTGCCAAATTTGAAATGAAAATTTCCAAGAGCCTGGCAACTACTACTAGGAGATTTCCAAAGGCCTAGCATTTTGCTCTACATTGTTACCACCATGGATTAATTAAACGATAAAACTAAATTTACTAACAAGCACAAACATTTTAAAACGGAAAAAGAACGAAATGTTGATATTAAAAACAAGCCTAAGATTTAAAAATATCTATTTCATTGTTTACATACAGTAATTAACAAAAGGTTGTAACTTCTGCTGCTATATGGCACAGGTCTAGCGGCGCTATCCGCTGCGCTGTGCTCTATTTGTAATTATATAACTCATACATAGATTCTAGGCATCTGATTGGTTAAGAAGCAGGGCAATAGAAAGTATATTCCCCTCAAAAAAGTACTATTCCCCTCAAAAATAATGCTTTTTTGACCTGTCGCGATGTGCAAACTCTAAGCCCACTACATCGTGCTGCTGACGGTAAAGGGGACTGAGACCTCTATGATAAGATTATCCCCTGACCGCGTCACGGATCAGTAAGTAGACGATAAACAAATATGGAGGGTGCTTGTTTTGAGATGAAGGAGGACTAGCCTAGGCCTACCATTTCTTCTTGATGAAGCCGATAGCAAAAGCACTAAAAGACAAATTTAATGTGTCTTATAAATATTTGACAAATATATTGCAAGAAGATGGGTGCTGTTGAAATTGTGGAAATGAGCAAAGAAGAGCTAGACACACTCTTTGATTGAATAGGCCTAGGTGCTAGTCGATTAGTAAGCCTCTAATATAACAGGCTAGGAAGTAAGTACTTTTTGATGGCCTTGTAGAATCTATGTATGAGGTATATAAAACAAATATTGACTGCTCTACAGTATATTTGGGGAACAGTGAAATCTATTGATTTCACCATTCTCCTCATAAGCAGTCAATATTTGTATACCAGCCAGCTGCTGAGGCTAGGCCGCTGGGAGTCCCAAAGTGAAAAGTTGTGAGACCTTTGGTGGTGCTATTTCAATATAGACCCAATAAAATGGTGTATATTCACACAGTTATTATTATCATTTTGACAAGCTCGCAGCTGTTTGTGTAGGTATAACAACACAGGTAAAAACATAAAATGTATGTGCATGTTTGTATGTGAGGGAATCTAAGTCAGAAAGTAGCTACAGTGAGGCCTGTATACAAGGGACTTTTGGAATCTAGGGCAATAGACAAGTGAAGATGAGTCTAGATTCTTTGCATGTTCAGCCAAATATAATTATTGTCAATTATGAGAATAAAATTGTGAATCTTGTTTGTTTAATTTCTAGCTGAATGGATCTCCAACAAGTAAACTTCATAGGCTGCTAACGGAGTCTAGGCAAATGGTGGAGAGTCTTGAGCAGACGACCTTACCCCCTTATTTCCCATCCAGAAAGGTTTGTAGAACCCCATTACTTTGTTTTGTTAATTACAGTTAATCATTGTAATGAAGGCAATGTCTTTTCATTGCTTTCTATTCTCTGCAAATTGATTCTATTGAGGAATGTTAATTTCTATCACCCTCATTACCCTATAAATTATTTTTTCTCTGGATTTGCTGATCTTATTTTCACTATTTATGACATTCAGCATTATTACCTTCTCTATTTCAAGCTCAGACCATTTATCTATAGGCTATTTTTCTAATACTGTAATTCCAAATAATAATTAAAAAAATCTGAATAATTTACAGAGTACTAATTTATTACCAACTTTTGTATTGTCATATTTTAGATAATTAGAGCTTTCACATAGTAAAGTTAATGATAAATTATTAAATCAAATTAAAATATAAATCCAATTATCTATATTGATTATATTTAATGAAAATTAAATAACAATAAATATTTTGCATTTTTTTGTTTTGTTTTGTAGAGTATTAGCCCAAGTCGAACTGAATCTGACTGAATCATTTGTGAATTGCTGAATGGTTAGTGTTGAGTATGGGGGCTGTCTCTTATACGGGGGCAAAAAAGTTATGCTGCACTAGTTGAAAAAAATATGCCTCTAATTTTACAGGGATAACATTTTTGTAATTTTGGTTAGATATCAAATGTTATAGGTCATTTATAAATTATACTTAAAACTGGTGGTACCACTGTGTGTGTGTGTGTGTGTGTGCGTGCTGAACCACTGTGATCCTTAAGCCTGTTGCACTCAAAAGCAGCACCTGACACAATTTTTTTACAAAGGTGACCTTCTTAGACTGCCACCTAGTCATCAGACTTGTGTTGCATCCGGCAAAGATCTTATAAAAACAAGATAGCGTTCTCCGCAATTTACGCGTAACAAATAGAAGCGTCGGTCAAGGTTCAAAAGTTTCCAATTTAGCAAAAGGGCGCCATTCATGCGCTATTATACCAAAGAGAAAAAGTAATCAGGGCGTCTTGTCTGTTGCCATGGATCTGAGATGGTTCCTGTTCTGCTGTTCACAGGATTAGTAAAGCCGCGCGACGTACGGTGTGGTAAGAGCGGTCAAGGGTCAAAAGTTTCCAATTTAGCAAGAGGGCGCCATTCATGCCTTATTACAGAATTTGCACGCGTAAATTGCGGAGAACGCTATCTTGTGTTTATAAGATCTTTGATCCGGCAAGTGTTCACTTAGAGGGCGCCAGAATTTGTTGGTGGACCCAGTAGGCTTCTGGTTCAAGTAAATCGCTGCTCTAGTTGTGTTTCAGAAGGAGGGCTGAAATAAAAGCTACGATAATGGTATGTCAAAAGAGAGATGATGATGTCATTGGTCTCATGTGAATTATCTCTTATGCACAAATCAATCGTCATTGCTCAGGGGTGTACAAGGAATAAAAAAAGGTGTTGCCTTACACAGGCCAATTTGAACAACCTTAGTGTATAAATGTGACATGCTCCCACAAAACCTGGACAAATGGCAAAATATCAAAATATGGTTTTTTTTTCTGGAATTAGCTTTAGAATACAATTATTCTAAATGAAAGTGAAAGAAATATTAAAAATAATGATGAGTAATGATTGATAGAAAGAGGTAGGGCATCAGAAATGGTGCAACATTTTTGTTATAAATAAACTTTCGAGCAGACAATACACATTTAAAATGTGTGCTCAAAAGCTTGTATCTTTTATGATATTAATAAATGTTGCTTAATATTATTGTAATTATTATCATAGTACTATAAATAGTAGTGTCAGTACTATAAAACTCAGTTTTGATGCGTATTAGAAACTGATTGAACCCTTGTTTTATGTATGTTGTGTGATGTTATTAAACTGCAAATCTCATCATCAAAGGGTTTTTTACATAGATATATTCAAAGAAGTATTAATGACTGTAATTTATAAGATACTGTGTTTGTTTTCGTTTATGATTTTAATTGTCTAATGTTCATAAATGTTTCCATAAGAGTACAATTAGTAGGCCTACAATATTGGAAATTACTGGAACCTGGTACTGTATTTATTTTCAATGGAAGTGGAGCCATAGCTTGCTAGTTAAGATGCTGGCTTAAAGCATGGTTAAATTTCAGGTGAAGAAAAAAAAAAGAAACAATTATTTAATCTTTATCTAGATATGAAGGGAATTAATGCTCAGTTCAAACTATTATACTTCCGTCCTGTTTGTGTTCCATTCCAATAAACCCAACCATTTAAGCATTGTTTCTAGGTTCCACAAAATGACAGGGTAAACTTACGTACACAGATGTGTGTGTTCGAAATGAGCATGTTCCTGGTCCCTTATTAAGTTGGTCAGTTTTATCAAAGAGTAACAACTGCAAGAGGTCTGACTCTCGTGGTAACGTTGAAACGCAATCCTATTTCAAAAATAACTGCCATGAAGGGGCGTGTCCTTAAAAGACGCATTTCAAGCGAACTCTATTTAAATTCTGTTTGTGCGCCCCTATCGTGTGGCAGTACTTTTTTAACGTTACATTGCGTGCATACAAAATCAGGGCAGTTGGACTTCTTACAATTCTATACTGTTTAGTTTCATTGACACCCCAGCAATATCCATTGACAAGTGTAGGCCTACTTGTTGTTAAATGATAGTAAAGCTGATCTGAAATTTTAAGATGAGCTTAATATAAAACATGATGCCATTTAATAATATATCATGCTTTATATCAATATGTAAACTTGTTTAGAGACACTTTTAATCAATTGTATATTATTTACGGATGCTATTGACAACTGATCCGATAGTCCTTAATCGGATATTTTAACCTTGATTGTATGTATATGAATATTTTGTAAATGTTGATATCAGAAAAGACTAGGAAATATAGGTGCTATTCCCGAATCTTATATCGTATTTAGTATATTAATAGATTTGATAAATAATACTCCATACGGTGCTCTAGTGCTTACCCCACAATGAATTTACTTGTTACTATTATTTGTCATCGTGTTATTATACCAACTCGAGCCCTAAATAATGAGGCTTTTTATTTTAATGTATTTTTATGTACTGTATAGGCTTATATGAAATGTTAGCAGAGTCTCCACTGGCATTATTTTTTTATAGAAAGCAAAATTCTTTACATGTGACATCGCCTAGTAGCGTATAAATTGGTTATAGGCCTATTGAACAAAGTTAACAACATTCCAAGTTATACCAAAATTAAATGTAAAAAATATAAAAATTGGAAATATGTATCCTATTATTAGGCCCTATACTGTTTATTAAGGGGTTGAAATGTTAACTTCTGACGAACATTCTCTTCAGATAAATGTTGTTTGGAGTAACAAGAATTTTACTTCAGTGAATCGAATCTTAAGAACGGTACACCTACGTATATATCAATTACGTAGGTGTATAAAAACTCATGTTTTGTGTAGTGTGTAAACCATTTCTTTTTCTTTTTTTTATCATTAAATAGTTTAGATTGATGTGTTGTGATGTATTTCTCCTACAATAAATTAGTGAGCATGAAAACTTCCATACATATTATCTTTTCATTATTTCTTTTTTAGTATCGTCTCGATATTGCTAACAACAGTTTTTATTTTTGTAAAATGTGTATCCCATATGCAGTTAAGTACGGCGGATTGATGTAAATACGGTTACAGAATGCATACCTTAACCACCGTACGATAGTGGTAATAGTAATGATGGTACATATTTGGGTGAGGATGGTAATCATAATAGGGAGTTTTCGCAAGTTTAAGAAAAAGATAACGAATACGCTAACATCATCAAATTGTTAGACAACCCATCATCCCCCACATCAGCATATCCCACACAATGTAGGCGATTCATGCCTTTTGTATGAATGAAGGATCATATTGAGCTCGTGCGTATTGTCAATAATGTTTTAAGTACAAATGAATATAATGATAATGACGTATTCTTATTCGTTATCGTTTTTGTAAGGTTGCGAAATCTCCCTAATCATCTTTTTGTAAATGTTTTGTCATTAAATTAAAAAGCAAAATTGATGCAAAATTACTTAAAATTACTAGGAGAAAATGTATATAAGGATGTAAAATCCTATGATATAAAGCCGCCTTTTATTTCGAAATAAATCATGTCAAACATCATTATTTAAGTACTATAAATATAAAATTTGAAATGGCCTATCGCAGTGTATCGAGTACAATTCACAATTTAATGATGGCAATTCCTGACGTTAAAACGTGCATATAAAATAATTATGATGTTTTTTATTACGGTAACCTGTTATAAATGAACCCCATTTTCTTGTCCATATAAAACGACGTATATACTCTACAGCGTACTAATATCGAAACAAGGAAACAAACAAGTATTATATGCCATGACATTCGTAGCATCGCTTCTTGATACAGGTTGTCTTGATTTCGAATTCAGATATTATACAACGGGTCTGGTCTTTAGCAAGGGCTGTCAATTTGTTGGATAAACCTATTTATTTTCAAGCCTTGATATCGTACTTTTCACCAAATCTATGATCGGACTATTTAAAGCAAATTCTAAGACTAACTAATGCAGTTATTCCGCTAACAAGTACGCAGAGTAGCCAGCGGGATTTATCTTTTGATGAAATAAATTCGATTGAGTGTGTTCGAATTGTATTTTAAGTTCGAATCACGTGATCAGATATAGGCCTATTTGAAGATGGTTAGGCAAGTGCCACAGTGTGGTGACCAGCCTAAGGAGCAGAAGAAAGCTGGGTACATCTCTAACCAAACTGCTATTGTACACATTGTGATATCGGTGATGTATTTTGTTGACACCGTTATACCCATCGCAGACACATTCCCTTGTAAAGATATCACAGTTGTTCTTGGGTTAAATACTCTGGTAGGTTGACTATTTTTTTGTCTTTGAAGATGATGTTGTTTTTAAATTAAATTCAATCAATAAAAACAATGGATAAGAAGTATATTTAATTACTTATAATGATATGTAAAAAATCAAGTAGGTACTGGTGCCGAGAGTTCTAGGCTACTCCACACCACAGGTTGGTCTTCAGTGTTGCACAATATTTAGAAATTTTCACCGGGGCGAGCTTTTTTGTGGGGTTAGGTTGCGCCCACTATATACACCACTGAATTTGCCATTGTGATACCTGTGATGTATTTTGTTGACACCGTTATACCCATCGCAGACACATTCCCTTATAAAGATATCAGCTGTTTTTGGGCTAAAATACTCTGGTAGGATGACTATTTTATTTTTTTTTTGTCTGTGAAGACGATGTTGTTTTTTAGTTAAATTTAATCAATAAAATCATGGATAAGAAATATATTTAATTACAGTTAATGATATGTAGAAGTTTAAATCATTATACTGTTAGGTGCCGGAAGTTATAGGCTACTCAACACCACAGTTTGGTCTTCAGTGGTGTACAGTATTTAGAAATTTTCACGGGACGAATTGGAGTGGGGAGCTTTTTCGTGAGGTTAGGGAGTACACGCCACTGAGGTCATTTTACATTCCTTTGTCATTATTATTCAGATTTCCTTTTATACAAATAACCTGTCAACATCTAAATGTCTATTTAATGTCCACCAAAAATATCGTCCCTTTATCAAAGTTTTAAAATGTATTTCTTATCGTTATGTACAATGTATATTATTTGGTCAGAGGCATATGTGATGAATAAATGTTTCTTGTACTTGTTACAATGAAGGAAGCAGAAGGAAAAAATTAAATGACGACGTAAATTTAAAGTGTTTTTGAAATGAGTAGCTATCTTCACTTACAGATTGCTCTACTGACGGGAATTATTGGATTTAGAGCATCAAAGCGTCCAAGCATACCACTCGTAAGTGTAGTTTCTACTGTATAAAAGAGTGAAATATTGTAATATTAATATTAATATATATATATAGGACCTATATGCTGTCTCTTATACACATCTAGATGTGTATAAGAGACAGATGTGTATCCCATATGCAGTTAAGTACGGCGGATTGATGTAAATACGGTTACAGAATGCATACCTTAACCACCGTACGATAGTGGTAATAGTAATGATGGTACATATTTGGGTGAGGATGGTAATCATAAACTGGACCACTTTCGGAATATTTTGAGCGGCGTCCGCCCACGCCCACCACCCACTCTCGTCAGGGACCTCGGCTTACCGTCGGAGACATCGAACCCCGTCGGGCAAATCCTTGCGCCACCCCTGGACCGGACGAATAGTGACCATTGAAGTTTCATATTTTAATAACGGATTTCGACCGCTAATAATGATGCTGATGATAATAGTGGCGATGATAACTACGACGACGATGACAGCAAGAACAATAATAGGCTAACATTATTAAGAATACTGTAATAATAATATTAATGATAATAATATTTTCCTATTTAAATTAAATACAGAGTAAAGTATATATCGGCTTATCAGTGCTTAGTGGTGTGGGTGCTCTGTGTCTGCTAGTAGTTGCTATCATACGTTTCTTCATATCTTCATGTGGCCAAACAAACGTGGGTACAGTTTTTTAAATATATGATTTAGAAATGTATATACCTTTACAATTTGTTTTATTTATATTAAATTATATACAGGAATAAATTATCATGTATATGCATTAATCATATTATTATAGACAAAATAAATCATACATAGTCTATTCGTATTTGTGTACAGGTCCAAGATTCGGAACTTGAAGCGCCACTGATAATTACTTCGGTTTTTTAAACGGCGCTATATAAGTTCTTACCTTATTATTATTATTATTATTATTATTATTATTATTATTATTATTATTATTATTATTATTATTATTATTATTATTATTATTATTATTATTATTATTATTATTATTGAACCAGAGGTATACAAATATCTCTATAATTTTATACCTTCCTGTTGAGAAAACTATTTAGGCCTATATATTTTCCTCGAGTAGAACCAACTCTTCTTGAATAAGGACTTGGTGGTCCACATCTGGCTCGTGTGCACTTTAAAAAACCCATTGCGTCTTTCGGACGAGTAGGAGATTCCCGATGCTATGGTTCATTTCCGCCCCTGTTGTCGTTCTGAAATGATGTGGGTATAGAGCTACTAAGCGTCTTTCTGTGGATGATGAAGTAGGGTGGCGCCAGGATTCTTCCGACGCGGGTCCGACTTTCCGATGTGGGTGGGCGATGACCCCGACGAGAGCGTAAGTAGGCCTGATCGGGCGTCGCTTAAAATCTATCGGGAGTTGTTTAGGGGGCGAAACCAGAAAATATGACAATTTAGGCTAAAGGTTTCAAAGGCTTGTTCAGTCAAATTTAGAGTCTACGTTAGGCCTACCAATAGTTTAAAAATACATATATTTTTCTCCCCTATGGGGAAGCTCTTCCCGGCCACTCCTTCCCTTGCGGACCATGCACATACGCAATTCAGCACAATGACGCTGCGAGATATTCTACGATTACCTTTTCGTTTTGTCTTATTTTTAGAGCTTTATTAGTGCTACTGTAATCACTTTGTACTCGACAGTCAGTGCGTTGTTTGAAATCCCGAACTGCATTGTATCGGTGTCGGTGTTTAACAAAGTAGTGAACAGATTAAAACAAGAGGTGAGAGTATATAGTTTAAGATCGGTACCGGTACATATACTATTCTTTCGTTGAGATGATATGATGATATGAAAGCTTATGCAAGTAAACATCAAATTTGTTAAACCACCGGTTCTCCCAACTGGAATCTACACTGTAAAAACAGCGTGGAGGATTTAAACACAAAGCTCCATGCAATGTTGTCAGTTTTTGGTGACGCGTTTAAAAGCTAAACGTGTTTAGATATATCTTAATGTGCTTAGGATCTTGACGTGTTTAGCATTAGATGTGCTTAGGTATGACATCATGATGTCAGCTTTTAAACGTGTCACCAAAAACGGGACAACATTGCGTGGAGCTTTGTTCGAGCGTATTATTTCTATTAGGCCTACCTATATAACCAATTTGGGTAATTTAATTCTTCAATAAAATATATATAGAGGCCTATGTATTCATATCTTTAAAAATTATTTCCAGTTTCATCAGCCATTTCAACGTGAATAGTTCAATTTCATTTCCAATGTCAATGTATTTATTTAAGAATATTTGAATGGATTCATTAATTAATCATGTTTCATCGAAAAATAGCATACGATTACGAATACACGTTATTCCCCTTATGGTTATCGTTCATGCTGCATGGACTGGGGGCTTAGTTATGATTTATCTTTATCAGTAATATTGATAGAGGACTTTACCAATAAATCACGTCTTTCAGAGAGCCACTCAGAACGCGGATGAGTTTGTTAAATTGGAAGAGAAAAGACAACCATCCAATTCTAAGTATGTTTACTATTATTGTATCATTATTCACATTTAACTTCAATCATTATCACTACCATCATAATCATCTACATCATCATTATCGTCATCGCCATCATCATCATTATCTTTTTCTTTATTGTAACCGTCATAGTTTGGTTTCGCTTAAGGAGTAGGCCTATGCGATACTAAATCTCTCTATATACCATACCATCATCATTTGGTTTCGCCTTAACCAAGAAGTATGCGATACAAAGATATTTTGTTAAGAACTTATTTTAAGTAATATTAATGTAATAATTTAATGATTTAAAAATTTAATAATTTAATAGTAATATAGAGAGTCATTTAGCAAGAATGATTATCAATAGTAAGTAAATAAACTTTTCAACAAAAATTATTCTAATATACACAGTTACAGTTTCAGTTATCTGAGTTCCTTTACGTTGCTTTCAATATTAGAAAAGAGAAAGTCGTAGCTAATAACATCCCATAAATATTTATCGATCGTGTTATTGTTATTGTTATATGTAAAGTCGGGTATTTGCCCTAAAATAATCATCGCTTTATTATTATTATAATCATTAGGCCTATCATTATTATTGATCATCATTGTTATCATTATCATGAACGATATAGTGTCACGTGCTTTGGACTACATTGTGTAAATTTACATTAACTATTTATGACATATCTCGACCTGTCAGTTTCTTTTACGGTAAGAGACAAGTGACGAAATTACTTACGGTATTATCCTACAGCTTTCGAAATAGGCCTCAACTTCCAATGTGCTGCAGGCCATTGATCCTAATGCTCCTTTGTTAGAAGCTATATAAATAATTTTATACTATATTAATTATTAATTCCAGGTATGAATACAGCACCATCGGCGACAATTTGCCGTCCAATAACCAAAAGAATACTGATGGGCATCCGTATCAAGAGACACTCCAGGGTGCGTTGGTGGAGGATAATGAAAATGGTTTTAAATCGCACCATTTTTACCCAACAGTTATCGTCACATCTCAGCAATCTCAAGAAGTTTCACCAGAGCGTCAGCTTGATGAGACGACCTATATTGAGATGGATGACAAAATGACGTCAAATTTGAAATTTCCTGGAAAGGTTACGACGTTTGTCTATGATTATACATATGCTGATGTGGCGCCAGAACCTCCACCACGAGCAAAACGTTCTTCAGAAGTTCTAAAGTCATTTACACTACCACATCCATACCTGGAAATTTATGATAAATCGGATCCACCTAAAAAATACGCACACTCTGCCGACATGGAACATGCGCGAGAAAGAAGACAAACTTACTTTCACAAGAAATTTGCGTCGCGCTTCCAACCCCTCGCTGACGATCAACCTACCTCAGGCGTTTTCTTAGCAAAAGTGAATAAATATCACAATGCGTTTGCCGACAGACTCAGGTGCGCCGTCAGTAACGAAGAAATATATCCTGTTGCCAACCAGTCACCATTAAAAGACGAGAGCGAGAAAAAGGTCGGAGAACCTTTTCCCAGACCAAAACGTACAGACCAACATGAACATTTTCATTCGGTGAATGGACAATCTTGCCTCTCTGACGTCGAGAGCACCGATGAGTGTACCTCATCCAACACAGAACCAGTTCAGAAGAATTGGGGTTTATATGGTGATTGTGGCGCTAATAGCGGTGGCATAGTAAAGTCGATGCAACAAAGGACCACAGGAGAATGTCAGCTGCCATTTTCCAGTCTGCAGGAGTCTATGGTTGGCGATGAAACAACAAAGAAGACTAGTTTGAAAAGGCATGTATAGTAGCTATGACTAACCATTTACACCATTTCACAGAAAAATATATTGCTAATAAAACAATAATAACTTAAGTACATATCACCTTTCACAATCCAAGAAATTGCGCAATGACTTTATGTGACGTCATTATGTCCAGATTTTACCGGCGTTGTGAAATCGAAAACTATATATAGACAGGTTTTATTTCTCCAAACCCGGCCTCTATAACGAATCAATGGGAATTTTTAAATAGAAACTGGAATCCACTTGATTTAAGGGTATTTTGACCTTTTGCTGATTACGAATCTGGTGGATCTCTTAAGCGATATTCTTTCATCTAAGGCCAAAATGGCCGCTTTTATGCAAAAGCATCCATTTTAGGGGAAAAAGACTAACACTGTATTTCACTTACTATTTGTCATGGCAGAAAACAGTGTAATTTCACTGTTCCCTGGTCATGGAGAGTTCATTTTGGTACCAAACTGTTCGGAATGCTTATTTTAAATCTATTCACTATGATAGAAGAATTCCCCCACAAATAGGCCTACTAGGAAAAAAGTTATTACCAAAAACCCCGTTTTTGGCCAATAAACACGTTTTATAATTTTCTTGTATTCAAAACCATTGAAAATAATGCCATTGAAAAATGAAAGCTGAAGTGACAATAGTGAAACACAAACAATAATTTTTTTTACATTCTTTGTTATAATCGATTCAATGGTTTCGGTAAAATTTTGCAAAAATCAAGAACTCTGTAACTCTGTTAGTATTTGTGCAGGAGAATATGTATTACCAAAAACTCCTGTTTTTAGCGTAAAACAACATAATTTTTATAATTTTCTTATTTTCAATTCAAATAAAAACATATTCAATGCCATAACATGTTTTAATTCAATTAATACTGGCAAATGAGGTAAAGTCACACTAATAAATCACAAACAAATATACGTTTTTATAAAAAAAATTCATATATTTTATGCATACAAATATGCTTAATTCTATTTAAAAAAAGGCGGGTAAAATTTTGCAAAAATCAGAAAAACGCCGTAGCTCTGCTAGCATAATTATGTACAGATGAGTTGAATTTGGTCTCATATTACTCAGAATACATATATTTCTTTTAGCTGTAGTGGAAAATGTTCTCCAAAAATTACCAGGAAAATATTTATTATAAAAAATAAAAATCCCTTTTTAGGGCATAACACATTATTCTTATAATTTTCTTATTTTCAAGGCCATTAAATCTTTAAATTTATTCAATGCTTACAAATGAGCAAAATTTGCATTAATAAATCACAAATATATATTTATGCATAAAAATATATTTAATTTTACTTCAAAAGGCGGTTTTGTTAAACTTCTGCAAATCTGGGGCGGATTGCTATAAGCGGTTCTTAGACGGTCTTAACTGTTAGCCGGCTATAATCGTGACGTCACTACTGGTCTATGATTATTTTAGACCATTGCTATACCGCGATTTAACCAGTTAGCCATCTTAAATTTTAAAGCCTACTCGGAGGCTTAAAATAGTCTTAAATCATTTTCATCATGACATTCTGCTGATTAATTCAACATTGCAATGGCAAGACTTAGACCTAGATCGTCAATGTCGGAGAATCGAACGATGAATTCCGCACACTTCTCAGCATCTGTAAAAATAGGTCTACATTACGTTAATTTCGATACATTTGCGTGCGTCGAGCACAAATGACGTCGCCCCCAATCTTACGTTACCGGGGTGTGCTTGTTTGCGTTTGAATACTCAAAGCGGTCTTGGGGAAGACTGTTTTATAGCAATGGTCTTAGAGGAATGACTTTAGTAAGACCGTAGTGATAAAGCCGGCTTTATCTGAGGAGTTAAGACTACCAGTAAAACCGTTTTATAGCAATCCGCCCCAGGAAAACTCTGTTAGTAGGCCTATAATATGCAAGAAAGGTGAAGGTCTCATATTACTCAAAATAATATTTCTATAATAGCCCTAAATCATATTCTCCAAAAATTACCAGGAAACTATTTATTAGCAAAAAATCCCATTTATTAGGGCAGAAAAAAGGCGCATACTAAAATAGCCTTTAGGCTTAAAAAATACAATCAAACAGCTGTTGATACTTATTTTTACTTCACACAAGTATAGAAATATATCGTTATCAATGAAATGATAGCGCTAAATTAATTTTAATCCTTTTAATATTTTGTACAAATATTTATGGCACTCTGCAATTGCTATAGTGACTGGTTAAGAAGCTAAGTTATTTTTAGTCACTTAGATTAGTTCCTTGTTAATTGTTCTTGAATCCACCACTGGAACACTGCAGCGATATGAGGAGGAGGACACAACTAGGCCTATCAAGAATCACATTTGTCTAAACGTTGGTAGGCATACGGCTTCGCCCGATCCCGCCTATCACTTTTACCAAAGATGTACGCTGCTTCTCCCTGTTCTTTTAGAGGTAGAATAGTAGAATAATTTAACTTTTTTAGCACACTGGCTATATATGGCACTCAATAATCGGAAAACTGGGTATCGGCAAACTGGGTTTCATGATTTTTGAGTTAGCACACTGGAATTTGGCAAATCGAGTTTCGGTAAAAGAACTGAGCAATCTGGGTTTGGGTAAACTGGATTTCGGCACCGGAGGATACAAATAAAATTTTGCTTTACCATTCTCTAAACTACTGGCTACTTGACTATTACATAAAACCGAAAGGTCTACTGATTAATCTCAGATAAGATAGTATAATACATATTCAGGGTCATCCTGATGATGACATAATTAATGTCGAGATATTGAATCCCAACACGATGGCGTGCATTTCGATACTTGGAGTATGTAGGGCCTATTGACTTTTTAGCTTTCCGAACAGTTTGGTACCAAAAATAATTTCACTCCACCAAATTCGTAATCAGCAAGGTCAAAATACCCTAAGTAAACTGGATCCCAGCTTTTACCTAAAAATGCCCATTGCATCATTATTTTTGGGATTTGGAACTATAGGCTTAGTACTAATAATCATTAAATATAAGATATTGTAAAAACTACAATTGTACGTGAATAGTTTTCATCATAATGCAAATTTCTTTGTTTCACAGTCGAAACAATAGTGGTGATGACGTTGGTTGTTTGGTTGTCAATGAGAGCTACTCATACTTACATGAATGCTGATGGTGCTCATAAATTTGCTCCTAAACAAAGACAGACACAAGCCTGCTGATCTCCGAAAAACATACATGTCTAAGCCTTACTGTTTTAGTGATTGCTTGTAAACCTGATTGCTTAAAAACCATATATGTTATAACTTGGCAAAATTTATTCCAAGGCTCTGTGATTAGTCAAAACCTGCATAGAAGTCAACAAACTTATAGCGGTTAAAAGGTTCAAAAAGAATACAGTATTACTACACTAAGTTTTCTGCCCACTGGTCGGACGAATTCTGTGTAAAAGTTTAAGCATCTGTACCATAAATTACTGTACTCATTTAAAAGATCACATAAGTTATCAATTTTCAATATGTTATACCGACTTTTTTTTTTTTTTTATTGATTTTCAATGATTTATAATTATCAACTGATTTATTTATGGACACATATTAACACAGTACGGTACTCATTTAAATTACTGGCAGACATTGGTCACCTGTACGCAAATGTCATAAAAGTGCTATTTTTTAAACGCCTGTACTGTCGCACTTTATTAATCATCGCCATTAGTACCGTAATTCCTGTCGAGCACTATGTAACACACTTGTCTGACTTTATAAACCTGTTGCACTTTGTAATACCGTACTCGCGCGAATAAGCGCCCCGGCGCTTAAAATATTTTTGGCTCTTTTTGAGGGGGAACTTATTCAAACGGGGCGTTTATTCAAAGGAGGCGCTTATGAAAACAGAGTGGAAATTGAGGAGGCGCTTATGGAAATAGATGAAAATTGAAGGAGTGCTTATGGGAAATTGGAAAATTTAAGGGCCACCGTTTTTTTTAATCGAAGATAAGTGAATGGTTTTGGTGAAGAAAAAGTAATCTTCGATCGAGAGAGCATGAAATTGACGAAATTTGGTGTTGGTGGTGGTGGTAAGCGTGTTGGCGATCTGCCAATTCAGATTAGAAGGATCATTGCAGTGTTTCTTGCTTAGATACGAGAGTGATGCGTGATGAAGTCAGTTATTTTTAGTTGACTGATAGGCCTATTAAATACTAGTAGTTCTAAAGAATAAAAAAAACAAGCAATAAAACAGAACGGGATTACATCAAAACTGAAAATTATCTTAAACTTAATGGAGACTGACAGCCAGACATGGATAGTTGGACTGACCGACCGACGATGCTAAGATAGATGCGAATAGTTGATGCAGAAAATTAAGTTGGTGATGTACTGTATGATTGATTTTTTTTAGGAATCGAGGGGCGCTAATTCAAACAGGGCGCTTAAGACAATTTTCACGCCTATTCAAGAGGGGCGCTTATTCAAAGGGGCGCTTTCGCGCGAGTAAGTTAACTGTTTTTCCGCACTTTGTAACAACAGGACTGTCGTACTTTTTTAACAACTGTCTGTCGCACTTTGTAATAAACTAAGGTTTCGTGCTTTGTAATAGGTAACTTCTGTACTTTTATGGATTTTGATTAATAACAATTATTTTGCGGAATAGTTTACAGTGGGATGTGGTGAGTCGTTGGACTAGCATCTATTGTCGGAAAAATAAATATATAAAATATTATTTTCTACTTTTTCACACCTGGTTTTAAATTAGCTATAAGTACAGATATTTTTTATTTAATGTAGAAATTTGAAAATGGCAATGTATTTATTAAGCTATTGTAAAAGTAAATATAAAACTTTATTTTCAAGCTAGAAATGTAAGCGAGAACCTAATACACAAGATAATGATGTTAAAATGTGTGTATAAAATTAATGATGATGTTGTAAATAAACCCCAGGATTTTGTCCATGTGATAGGACATAAAAACAGCGTATACTGAAACGCTAAAGTAAGAGACGGGCACTCCGGCCTGCTTCAGGTTTCGAACCGTTACCGTACCTTACTGATATCGAAACAAGGAAACATTTTTTTTCAAATAATAATTGTTAAACAATGTCACGACATTCCCGTAGCATCGCTCTTGATACAAGTTGTCTTGTTTTAAAATCAGATATCAAACAGGTCCTGTTTTCAGGGCGACCCACGTTGGAAAAACTTTCGTAGTTTCAAGTCTGGATATTATATCGTATTTTTCACCATATATATGATCGGACTATTTAAAGCAAATGCCAAGACCAACATGCTTAGGCCTATGTTGCGATAACCAAGTACGCAGAATAGCTGGTGTCAAGTTATTTTATGATCGATAAACTAATTAAAACATGAAATAAATTCGACTAAAGTAGAGTGTTCAAATTGTATCGTAACTTCGAATCACGTTATCAGATATCTGAAGATGGTTAGCGAAGTGTCAGATTGTGATGAACAGCCAAAGCAGAAGAAAACTGGGTTCATCTCTAACCATGGACTTATTAATAGGTCCATGGACCCCATAGGTCCATGCTTTAAGAAAACTGCTATTGTACACATTGTGATATCGGTGATGTATTTTGTTGACACCGTTATACTGATCGCAAACACATTCCCTTGCAAAGACATCACAGTTGTTCTTGGGCTAAATACTCTGGTAGGTTGACCATTTTTGTTGTTAGATAATATTTGTAAGATAATGTTTTGTACCAATTAAATATATCAATAAAACCATGGATAAGAAATATAAATGTATTTAATTACTGTTAATTATGTAAAAATTCAAATAATTATGCTTTACCTGCCGGGGGATTCTAGCCTATTCCAACACCGCATTTTAATCTTCAGGCCGTATCTAGAAATGTCAGGGGGAAACTTGAGGCGGTGGTTGTAGGGTGGGGAGCACCACTAGATACGCCATGGTCGTTTTACATTAGTTTGCCCTTATTTGAAAATTAGGACTAAATGTCTTTTTACCTTTTATACAAATAACCCTGTCGAAATCTATTTATGACACATCTTCGACCAATCAGTCTGAAAGAGATAGGTGAAAAAAATATTCATTATCCTGTAGCTTTAAATATGCCTCAACTTCTTCTAATGACCTTTCACAGTCACTCGATCATAATACTCCTTTTTTAGAGTCATACAATATTATCAGTCACACAATCCTATACAATATTATTCATCAATTTCAGGTATGAATACATCGACGACAAGGTGTCATGCAATAACCAAAATGAATACTGATGGGCATCCGTATCAAGCGACGCTACAGAGTGCTTTGGAGGATAATGAAAATGGTTTTGACTCGCAGCATCATTTTTACCCAACAGTTATCGTCACATCTCAGCAATCTAGAAAAAAATGTCATCAGAATATGAGCCTAATGAGAAGACTTATACTGAGGTGAATGACAAAATTACGTGTAGAATTTCCAGACATGCTACGACATTTGTCTATGATTATGCATATGCTGATGTGGCTCCAGAACCTCCTCCACGAACGAAACGATCTTCAGAAGATCTGAAGTCATTCACACTACTAAATTCATACTTGGAGGGGTTTTAATAAATCGGATCCACCTAAAGAATACGCCCACTCTTCCGACATGGAACATGCGCGAGAAAGAAGACAAACTTACTTTCACAAGAAATTAGCTTCGCGCTTTCAACCCCTCGATGACGACCAACTTACCTCAAGCGTTTTCATAGTAAAAGTGAATAAATATCACGATGCGTTCGCCGACAGGCTCAGGCGCGCCGCCAGTAGCGAAGCAATTTATCCAGCCGCCATCCAGTTACCATTAGAAGACAAAAGTGAGAAGTTCGAAGAACCTTTCCAAAAACCAAGAAGTACAGACCAACATCAACATCTTCATTTGCTCGATGGACAACCTTGCCTCTCTGACGTCGAGAGCACCTAGGCCTACTTCATTCAACATAAACCCAGTTCAGAAGAATAATGGTTTATATGGTGATTGTGATGTTAGTGGTGGTGGCATAGTCAAGTTCTTGCAGCAAAATGCTAACGAAGAATATCAACTGTTTAGTCATAACTCCACATTATGCAATATTGATAATAAAACAATAATAATATAAATACTTATGCAGCGCCTTTCATAAACCAAGAAATAAAATTAAAAGCTTCTGTGGCGTTGATTCCGAAGTTGGCAGACATACACAACGCGCAAAGTCTTCTTCCTCTCCTTCGATCGGAAATAATCCTAGTGTGTGCATTTCCTTCTGCATTGTGCACTAACCACTACAACATCGTACTAGGTACCAATTTCTACTCCTGGGTGGAGAAAGACAAGTATAGGTTAATTGATTTGCACAAGTTCAAAGCGAAAGGCTCTGTGGATTCAAACTCGAACAAAAACAAGAGTGACGATGACGTTGGTTGTCAATGAGAGCTACTCATACTTTATGTTGATGCCGGGACGTATCCGGGGGGGGGGGAGCCGTGGGAGCCGCCCCCTTTGTACACAGTGTTGACATTTTAAAGCTTATTCTTGAGCCAATACAAATTCTTTCCTGGGATCACTTAAAATGAATACTTCTAAACATGTAAATATGCATCAG
>NW_022698294.1:52111-61771 GCF_011630105.1 Anneissia japonica
TGGGTATGACATTAAACTCCATCGAGTCGGCTCCTGATGTATGTCTTAGTGACTGCTGTTTGTTTTTAGGATGTGATCTGGTTTTTCATGTCCATTTTTCGTGATTATGACTATTCTGGATAAAGAATGTTTTGAGCTGAGGTGGATTCAAGGCACCCCCTCCCCCTTAAAATAAATTCAAATTGAAGTGCGAGAGTGTAATTTCCGGCCATCTAGAGATGCCCTAATCATAAATTTTCTTACCTCAGCCCCAACCATGGTGGGGCTGAGGTGGGTGGTTCCTCGGTCTGTGAAAGTCCCTCTCTGAGTCCCTGTTTTACCTCTCTTTCGAATTTCTTAATCTTCCACTGTTGATTTATTATATAATTATTTTTTCGCTTATTTATAATGCGTCTATTGTAATTTTCACTTTATCCTCTCAAACAGTCCTAAGAACGTTCAGAGTACGCTACTCCACAAGGGGATTCGCCCCTTTGACCCCGCCCCCTTGACCCCGCCGGGGTCATACGTAATTCGCATAACGGCACCCCCCTTTCAAAATCCTGGCTACGTCCCTGTGTTGATGGTGCTCGTGAATTTGCTCCCTCAAAAACACAGCCCTGCTGATTTTCGAAAAAATATGAACTTTATTATTTTAGTAATTGCTTTACCATTTGCGCTAAATGACAAAATTTACCGCGAAGTACCTGCTCTTGATCAAAGCCTGCATAGAGAAGGCAAACCCCCCCCCCCACAAAAAAAAAAAAAAACAGCGGTTATAAGGACTATTTAGAATTACTGCAAAATGATTTATTTATGGACGTTTTAACAAGCATTATAAGAGTGGTAATTTTTAAACGCCTGTTCAGTTTGGAGGACAAATTCCATCGTTCAAAATTTCAGTTTGAAAGCTAAAAACACATAATAAACTATTAATTTTAAATGTTTGCTAAATGTTTAGATTTACGAGGCAATATCTATACGTTTAAGTTAGCCCTTGCTGTTATTAGCATAATTATTGTGAGAGAAGTACTGGACCCATGATTTTAAAAAAGGTGACACAGGGGAGGGTTCGCCGAAGTAATGGAACATAATGGTTTTTTGACAGTCAAATTATAGCGCTGTCTCCACCCTGAGTCAGCCACTTGTAGGTTAGCTAAGATATGTTTACATTTCGATGTTTTTTACCCCACCATGAGTCACACTTGGTTGATGTATTGTCCCCGTTCATTTCTATGAAATTTTGTATGACTTTTTGTCAATTTTCAGGGGAGATAACATTTTGAATGTACATAGGGATTCCCCATATAGTGAGCATCATCCGATCCATGCGTGGTTAGTTGCCACGCAGCACGTATAGCATAAATTGATCTATAAGTGCTTGGTGACAGGTGTAAAGATCATGCAGGTCATGGGATTAACACAACATGCCTTATGACCTGGCCGCTTACCCACAATATATTTAAACCAGCACTTTTCACTATTTCCATACCATAAAATGATGGTGTAATGACGAATATTATGAACGTGTATACTAAATACCTGCACAAATTGTATATTATAGTTATGCATTATACATTAATTAAATAGGACATAGGACTGTTGAATACGTCATTACCATACAGTGATTGGTATTTTGAGGGAGTGTAAACATTGTCAACGAATGCGCCTAAACAAATATCATCAATCGTGTAGTGTATGCCTTCGAGTGCCCTGTACGAACTATTTTGAGTAATAAAACAATTAAGCTGATTGTGTTATACAAGATGAGTACTGTGTCTTGCTACAAAGTGTTGTAAAGATCTTTATCAAAATACCATCGAAAGGACAGTTCGATAGCATAGCGACGTGCGGCAGAGTCAGGTTTAGCGTTGATCGAGATGTTGGAAGGCTGTGGACTAAGCTGTTTTCACCTGGGACTTCACTCTGATAAACGATTATTTGTAACTTCAGAGGTGAGTAAATCATCCTCAATCAGTTATATAAACTATTGCATTCGCTGGTGTCAACAAGGAACTAATTCCAAGTCTTGTAATAGTGTAGGCCCTATAGAGGCATGTTGTTGACGCATAGTTCGAACGTTTACCATAATTTAATGAAGCTGTTGTTCTGAATAAACGCTTGAATTTTCTCTGTAACATGAATACCACAATATGACGTTGCATCTATTTTCTTATTATTAGTATCTGTACTTTTAATTTTCAGTTTAAAGGTTAAATAAAACGAAATGGTTTAATTGTTTATGTAAACACATGTGGTAGAGTGACCGCAAACCGTTTTTACCACAATTCTGAGACGTTACATCTATTTTCTAATATTATTATTAGTAGTATTTATACTACTATTTTTAATATTAGTGGCAGTTTAAAAGATAAATAAAATAAACTGGTTTAATTGTTTATGCAGGGGGTATATATATAAACACAATGTGTTAGGATCTAGACCACAGACCATGCATAAAAATGCTCCACCAATCAGTACAGTTACATCTGTGTTAACCTGAAACCTTGAAAAATAATCAACAATTGAATTGTTTATTTTTTATATTTATAGCTGAAGATTAAAATGAGAAAAAATATTTTCTTGCTATTTAATAGTACCGTACGCATCAATAATACATTTTATATTTCATTTTCATATACCCTTAAATTTGCTGCAGTACCGGTAGCCTAATTAATTTGGTAAAATGTATGTTAATGTAGATTAACTAACATTGTGTACATAATTTATACTGTTTTCTATTAAGTTTAGAACCTATTTAACATATTATGGATGTTTAATTGTGTTCCACAAATTATAACAGACGGTATATTTGAATGACACATCCATCTGTTTAATTTGTATATACAGTATCATGCCAGAAGCATGATCAAAACGGTAGCATTATTTTTCTAATTACATTGTCTGAATGACATTGATCTATCTTTATTCAGTTCTCAGGCCTCAACCCGCATATTTTCACCATCTATCGATTCGTGGTTGCTATCTATTTTGCTGGTTTCACTGTCTGGTATATCCCTTATTCAGTGACCGATTATGGTTGGACGTTCTTTATCTATTTGACCAATTGGACATTCATCGTGGTCACGTGTTATCTTCTACTAGCTTCGTACAACAGTTTAGTATATTATCTAAATGCGAGACGGCGAGAAGAAGGTTTGTTAATTACCTCGATTAATTGATGTTTAAATTAGTGAAGAGGATGAGGATTCCCGGATGTTTACATATTAATAGACGTAAAATAATATGAATGTGAAATCGAAATTATTATAGGCCTACTCGAGAATAATTGTGATCAATTAAGCATATTTATATTTAGCATTATTCTTTATCATTTACCCGATTTTATCGAATAAACTCCCCTCGAATAAACGCCCCCTCCAGAGCCTCATTTGGAATAGGCCTAAATCCCCGGGGTGTTTATTTTTTTCATTAAATAAATTACCCCATAAATGACTGTAAACAGAACTAATGGAAGCAACACCATTCTCAACACATTCTATGAATGTGGGATCACACAAGAAAACATTTTAAAGGTATATGTTCCTGAGCTCTGTTTAGTTGCGCATATTTTCGCTTCGCAAAAGCCCGATAGAAATGTGAATGCGCACGCGCATGAACTGACGCTTTCGATTAAATAAATTCGCCTAGTAAAAACAGGCTTCAGGGATGTTTATTTGAGTATATACGTATACATTTTACATCAAAACAATGAACGCCTCCCTCGAATAAACGTATCCATCGAATAAACACTCCCTCAAAAACCTTCTCAATAATAAACGCTTGGGCGTTTATTCGGCTAAATACGGTATCCGGTACGGTATGTATTTTAATCGAGGTTTTCATTACATTGATCTTGGGGTTTGATGAATTTTAATGATTGTACTTAATTATGTTGGATTACAAATTCATCTCTATTCTGTGACGACGCGACGCCCATAATTATTGTCGATGGCAGAGACTAAAGCGGATTGATCGGTTGCATCTGGTTGCGTTCGGAATCACGAGCGTCGGCGCAGTTTGAGTGTCCAGCTTTACTGTTAATTTTAAGCCGGGGACACCATACGTCGTAACCGTCGGCCGACTAAATCCCTCCGCTCGCTGTGAGCGTTTGAAGACGTTACGCCTTCTGCTGCTTGTCGGTGAAATTCTTAGCAAATCGTCAATTAAAAAAAACCGATTTTAGCGCACACCTTGTCACGTTCTCTTAAATCGCGTCGTAGCAGTGCTCGGCTTTATGTTACTGTTGTCGACGACTCCCATGTCAGTTTTTTCTCTCTCTCTCCCTCTCTCTTTCTCTCTCTCTCTCTCTCTCTCTGAGCGGTTGATGAAGTGACACCTTCAACTAATTGTCGGTACCATGGTTTCCATAAAATCGCTACCCTTTCGCTACAGTGTTTTCAGTGCAATTGTTATACTGCGTAGCAGTCCCTGTCGGCGATGGCGTGAGCGATTATATGGGAACCAATTAAGCTTCAAGCTTGGTTTCCATACAACCGCTACACAGTTGCTTTTCACTGCAATTCTTGCACTGCGTAGCTGCCCCCACCGCAATTGGGAATCGTTTTACTGACCAATCAGCGTCGCAAAAGGTGTCGGTAGTAGCGTGTAGCGATTTTTATGGAAACCAGGCTTTAGGCCTGTTACCACTAGGCTAATTTATTCGTGCGAATACAAAGCGTCGGTTCATACGCATGCGCATTCACATTTCTATCGGGTTTTTGCGAAGCTGAAATATGCGCAACTAATCAGAGCTCAGGAAGCGAACCGAAGCTTTGATTCGCGCGAATAAATTCGCCTAGCGGAAAACAGGCTTTAAGCGGGTCGTCATTTGAAATAATTTGTGGGCCCGATTCCTTGTTTCTAATGAATGTCCTTAACTGAATCGCTTTGGTCGAAATCATGAATATCGTTGATTTTATCTGTTTTTTTCACAGACAGACTTCTTTTAGGACGGTCATCCTCTGCCGATACACCCGATCTGCCGTTTATTTACAAATTACAGTGGTTCCTGTATTACCTATCAGCAAACACGTCGATTATGGTAACGGTGGTTTATTGGACGGCTCTATATTCCACAGGAAATTTAAATTTCGTAGATCTCTTCATAGATCTGAACGTACATACCCTTACGTCATTTGTTGGTATCATCGAAACGATGCTGTCTGCTACACCGTTCCGTTTCATTCATGTAGTATACCCCCTCTGGTACGGAGCTGTCTACCTATTTTTTACCATTATTTACTGGGTGGCAGGCGGAACCGATCCATATGGTCATTCTTATATTTATCCGATAATTGACTATGAAAACGACCTTGTTACAGCTGTGTTAAGTATTGTCGGTTGTATAATTGGTGCTTTTGTTTTCCAGGTAATATTATGGTTATTGTTTAATTTAAGATTGACATTAGCAAGAAAATCGTTCGGCACCAAGGCGAGTGAACAATCTGCTGATGAAACAACGTTTTAGTTGAGAATAACGTATCATAAACTGTTGCTCACAGGACAAGCAGGCCTTAGATCCACTGTAATTACTGAAGGCCTAAACGAATTCATTTATAATTTTATATTTCAATTGTTTTTTTTAAGAATTCTGCCATAATTATGCATTATAGCATTCCATATTACATTTTCTGTTTTTCTTTGTTTATGTATATAGGCCGAGATTTAAAATCGAACTTGTATTTATGCCTACTACAACTATGTAAAAATAAAATAAAACTGTTTAGTGGCTTCTGTATAACTTATTGTATTGCGTTTTGGAGTCTGTTTTTACTCTTAGCTGGGTGTATGTATGTTTACTACTGAGTTTATGGGCAGACGACAAGAATGTTAATTACTATTATCTCTATTTGGTGTATTCTGGTTGCATGGCCAAATTGATTTTATTTTAATGATTTGATATAGGCCTATGTAAAGTGCAATATTGTAGGTTGCGGTATGTATTTTATCCAATAATCTAATCTTATATATTCATAGAGGGTGCCCTTCCAGTTTATATCCTAGAAGATAAATTGAATGTTCACGAGTTTAGCGATGATCATCCAAACGCCTTTATCTGCTACGCCGGTGTGTTTGCTTCGTTGTATACCCAGTTGCGTACGTAATATCCTATTTAGTGCTCACTCATATTTTAGGCAATTCTTGATTTTAATACAGAATCCGGATTCCTTATAGCAATTACTGTCGTTGGTGCAATTTTAGTGTTATTATATGCTATGTTTTAATCTGGTCACTGGATAGACTCAAAATAAAAAAGCAGAGATGTGGTTCAAAATAGTAGGGACTCCGGATATGCAGGAAACAGAAGATAGAGTGGTTGGAACCAGTAGCGTATGAAGAGACGGCAATAAACGATGGTCTACGCTATACACCCCTGGTTCTTAATTAATTTATTTGGATGCCAAATTATTTTTTTCAAGTTGATCTCATGGGCCAAAGATAATCTAGAGTTGCAAACAACAATTGTTATACTTTATGGACATAAGGTGAAACTCTGAAATACTGTTGCCGAAGCTCCCCCTATCTCACCCATTTGAAGGTTTTTGGCAATTTCAATCTATTAATAAATTATTGTACTTCAGTTATACCGTATATTATTGAAACCATATGATTGATTTAATATTTTGCCAAAAGAAGAAATGTTTACATTCCATTTTTATTTTCTGACGAATGTCTACCGTGATACTCATACTCATGACAAGCTCATGATCAAGTATTTAATCATCACACTTACTTTTGAACTATTTCTGGCTATTGGTGCTCTTAATTGTGTAAAGTCATCACAAAACAAAAGTGGTGGTGCCAAGATTTGCCCGACGACAGGGGAGGGGAGATGTCCCAGAACTTACGGAGGGTTTGAAGGGGTCGAAGCCCTCGAAAGCTCTGATAATTTGAGATTTTGAATTGTGATGGCCCTGTTTAATATTTAATATATATAATTTTTACTTTCATTTTATGTCTTATGCTTTATTTCTACTCATAATCCAATACATATTGGGCCCCCACGTCAAAATATTTCTGAATCCGCTCCTGTTTATCTATAGTACGACTTCTAAAACATTTTATTCCCCATCTTTTCTGGATCGAATGTTATTGTTGTGCATAAATTACCATACATTGGTATTTTGAGGGCGTACAAACGTCGTCAGCGAACAAATATCAATCGTGGTGATACCTTGATGTTTCCTGTACGAATTGGAGTAATAAAACAATCTGATTGTGTTTATACAGTTATTCGTCTTGCTTCTAAAAGCGTTGTAAAGATTCTTCACCAAAATACCATCGAAGGAACGGTTCGATAGCATAGCGACGTGAGACCTATCCAGGCTTAACGTTGATCGAGATGTTGGAAGGCTTTGGATTAAGGAATAATTAAGCTGTTTTCACCTGGGACAATCTGATAAGCGACTGTTTAATAGCATCACAGGTGAAAAAAACAGTTAGTTCCTCATTAGCTTTTGTCACGTCCGTAAATCTCCACTTGACATATATAATATAAAGTATAGGCCTACAAATATAAACTATTGTATTCGTTGGTGTTTCATCTTAGTTAGACCAAGTCATGGAATAGTATGTATAGACAAACTAGTGACAGGCGCGCACATAGTTGTACCATAATAAAGTTGTTCTAAATACTTGAATGTTAAAATCATTGTGTGTAAGGTGAATAACACAATAAGAATTAAGCATCTATTTTTGAAAAGGAAAAATTAAAAGAAAAGTTCTTATAGTACATTTTTTTCTATTACTAAATAAAGACCTTACGTTAAGGCAATGCTAACTACAACATGCTGTAGCTTCATGGTCAGTACTTTATCCTATTTGACAGTGCTGTCCTATCTGGGAAAACCCTACATGACGTAAAGTCTTAACTTACAGTTTATCAATTAAACCGTGGGCTTTAACTATTATAGTTTTCTTTTAATCGCCAGTATTCTAGGCTTACCCGTTTTTACACGTTGTGCTCTAAGGGGCCCGATTTTGGGACCATAGTGCTTGCAAAGAAATGCGCTGGTTTATCCAGGGCCCTTTTAAAGCCCCATTCCCGGCAAAATTTCAGTTTTTAAGAAAAATCTAATTTTTGTATAATGTTATAAAGATTTATAAATATAATACGGAATTGCTAGTTTAAATGAATTTAGACATTCATAAGAATGAAAAAATGTAAAATAAGACTGAAATTTGATTTTTTTTTGTGTTCCACACAAAAAATAAATGCGGATGAATTTTTCATGTTGATTTTGCGATAGGTCGTGAGAAGAAATATCGTAGGCGGCGAAAACATTAGCCTATACAATGCTGCTAGGCTAGGCCTAGCCTTACCTCGATTTGGGTTCTGTTATCACACATAAAAACGGCCGACATGATATATTCTGTTTCTAGTATTGACACTTGTGAATATAATATTTCACAGGAATCATTTCAAATTTGTTTAAAAACTGATTCTGACCGAGATTTTGACACTTAAACAAATCTCAGACCTACTCGAACGACCGCATTGTGCGAGATGCGAAGTACAAAAAGTAATCTCATTAGAGAGGGCGCACTTTATTGACTGTATAAAGCATACATAAAAGCGAGAGAATTCCAGTGGATGCGATCTACAACCTCTGAATTTGCCTAGTAACGATGAATTCGTCGAGAAAATGGTAATATTTTATGAGAAATAGTCTGTATTTCTCATTTTTTTTTATTCTTTTGCGTGAAACTAAAATTCATGCCAATATTTTTCCATGATTTATAATAATTGGAGTAATGCAAATGCATATTTTCTAAAAAAAGTCAGTTTTTAGTGAAATTTTGCCGGGAATGGGGCTTTAAGACCCGTGTCTGTTACGTCTTATTTTTCAAAAAAATTGTCGTTTTTGTAACAATCCTTGTCGTATTTTGTAACGACAGAGGTAAGGGGCAGATTGCTATAAGCGGTCTTTAGACGGTCTTAACGTTTAGCCGGCTATAATCGTGACGTCACTACTGGTCTATGATTATAGACCATTGCTATACCGCGGTCTCCAGTTAGCCGTCTTAAATTTTAAAGCCTACTCGGAGGAGGCTTAAAACGGTCTTAAATCATGATGATGATGATGATGATGATGATGATGATGATGATGATGATGATGCTCGAGGCGCTTAACAACAACAAAGAAGAAAAAACCAAAACAAATGCAAATGAACTAAAAAATTATTATCATATATGACGATGACGAATAATGATTAGGACCGTCGGATGTAATTTTTAAAAGAGGTATTAAAGGGTCATTTAAAAAAAAGTTGTTTAGTCCTTTTAGTCTAACAATAGCTTGTTATGTGGGGAACCGCCATTAGCAATTTTACAAGGTAAATTATTAAAAAAAAAATAAATGCAAAATAACCCCGCCGATCCAACCACATCTACAATGGACATAATGGTTACAACTAATGATTTATTAAGTCACCGTTAATTTAAAAACAACCCTAATGGTCTAAAAGCCATCGTTAGTTCCATCGGTATTGCCAACGCATTAAATTAACTTTTTTTTTTGGTTTTATAGAAAAATTACTTTTCAAATAACCGCTAATGACCTTTACTTATCTTATTTTTGACGAATCCCAAGCAGGAGCCATAATTAGGTCTACACCATAATTGTTTATGCGAACAGTGTGACCTTTGACCTACTACTATACTATACTATAGTATAT
>NW_022698294.1:61785-65405 GCF_011630105.1 Anneissia japonica
ATAGTGTATAGTATAGTATAGTATTTATACTATAGTATAATAATTTCACACACCAAACAATCACACAAGCATTTATTTAATCTCTAAAAAACCTGCAAAAGTAGGCCTATAGAAGTAAACATGCATTTAAAGTACGACGTTAGCTCATGAGTTTATTACAAAATACGACGAGCTCTGTTGTTACAAAATACGATAGGTTTGTTACAAAATACGACAGGTTATTTAATTTTTGCAAAATACGACAAATTTATAACAAAATACGACGATTATTACAAAGTACGACGCAACACGGTGTTACGTAATCGAAATAGTTTGTTTATGCATAGAGTTACAACGTACTTGACGGAGGCCTATAGAGTATTATTATTATTGTACAGTTCGAGCTGGTCAAAACGGCAAAAAACTAAAACGGCAATAAGTCAAAACGGCAATGACCAAAACGGCAAAAAACCAAAACGGCAACACTTTTAGACCAGAACGGCAATGGACCAAAACGGCAGTAAGTCAAACCGCAGTAAACCAAAACGGCAACACTTCCAAAATGACATACTGTATGGTAATGGGCAAAATGGTTAAATAAAATACTATTAGGCTACTAGGACTAGGCCTAGACTTATTATAGGTATTGTTATAAAAACGTATACTGTACATAATGATTGCGGTTATACAATCACCTAAAATTGCAGAGAAAAAATATATATATATATATAAAAATTATATGCACTTGTATTTATGACATTGTCTTATAATTATCAATGAGAACTCGTCCAGTAAACATAACAATGTATTGTATGATGTATTTTGTTTTTGGTTTGCTGCCATCGTTCGGCGACGAAGTCATCACGGATATGATACAAACCAAAGTTGTCAGTTATTTAATTTGAAACCAGTGTCAGTATAATCTTAGGTAAGCATGTGGTTAACCTAAGCAAGAATTGAGTCCAATGAAACTGTTTATCATCTTGACACCTTCTGACGAAAATAAAATTGACCCTACCGGCGTCACCACGGCGTCCCCACCGATCGATCTAACGTGACGTTGTTATGTGGGTGTTTTATTGAGAATGGTAATATCACCGAAAAAATAAATAAAATGATAGTTGAATGACCAACAAAGACAACTGAAGACAATAGTTCGTCATTAGAAGTTATTTAGTATAACTTTATTCGGAAAATTAATCTCAAAATCGAGTTGCCGTCCTCGGCGTTGTCAGTGACGTCGTATGATTTGTGTGCAATTTTTACCAATTAACCCCAAAGTTTTTGGCCGTTGCGTCCCCGGTGACATCGTGAGGGCATGGTGAAGGCTGGTTACGATTTGGTGGCACATCGATTGAGTATTTTCATTCATCCGGCCATGTAAACCAGTGGCGTATCTAGATTTCTTGAAATGGGGGGGGGGGGTGATGGGGGGGGGGGGGGGGGAGGGGAAGGGATGTGGGCTCGGTGATCAGTTGAGTGGCGCTAATTCGTAAAATAGGTACTGGTATTGGGTATTTATATTGCGCCTTTCCCTTGCGGTTATGAAGCGCAAGCCAAGCCTCAATAATTCAGGAAAACAATGGTAGGCATAAAATCAGTCATTATTCAGGAACCTGAAGCATCACAGTAGTACAGTCACACAAACAACAAAGACAAATAAACAGATTACAACAATAATATTTTACGTGATTTGAAACCTTAGGTAAGCATGTGGTTAAAATAAGCAAAAATTGAGTCCAATGAAACTGTTTATCATCTTCTCCAGTTGACCATAAATAGTAGGCAACACAGTTAATAATTATATATCACCGAATCAACAATAGTTTACTTAAAACGCCTTTTTTTTAAGTTAAAATTTTATTGAAAGTAAACGTTCCATTGGCGTTACCTTTGAAAACCCCCTCATGGTTTTTACCACCTTCTTAATGAACTTTAAGGTGTTTTTAACTCGTATTTACCTTGGTTTAATGGTTTTATTTTAACTGCTGTTACTAATATAACAACATTAAAAAGTAAAACTCAAATAAAATTAACAGACCATTATAATTTAATATTTATTTTGGTATATCATCAGTTCAGTTTATTTCTCATCATAAAAACATTGTACAAAACAGATAAAATTCGCACAAAGCAGGACAAAAAAATATTACAATAAAAGATGATGCATGGATGGTTTATGAAAGTTTTCTTTAAGAAGCAAAACTTAATTCCAATTGGCACTACATAAATCAATTGTAAACATGAAAGTTTACAACAATAAATAGGGTGAAAATAAAGCTAAAGTGTCATAGAAGTAAAAAACGCGAAAGAAGAACAACATTAATAATAATGGGCCTAATAATAATAATAATAATAATAATAATAATAATAATAATAATAATAATAATAATAATAATAATAATAATATAACATACAAATTCAATAGTAAGGAGAGTCGGGGAATCACAATATAAAAGCAGTAAACATTTAAATAATTAAAACTTTAAAATACAGACAAAAAGAGTCTAAACAATTTATATCATAAAAGTAAAAAAGCGCGAAAGAAAAAAAAACACTTAATAATAATAATAATAATAATAATAATGATAATAATAATAATAATAATAATAATAATAATGATAATAATAATATTATTAATAATAATAGTAATAAATAAATAATAATAATAATAACACTAATAATAATAATAATAATAATAATAATAATAATAATAATAATAATAACAACAAAAATACAACATACAAATTCAATAGTAAGAAAGATTGGGGGAACACAATGTAATATATACAATATAAAACCAGTGAACATTTAAATAATTAAAACCTTAAAATACAGATAGGCCTAATATGAGGCTAAACAATTTATGTCATGAAAGTAAAAAAACGGGAAAGAATAATAAATAATAATCGTATCCAGTGAATTTCCCGGTTGACTTTTTTGTGGCAGATGGACACCCTTCATTAATTCTTTTGAATCTGTAACGCCCTCCGAAGGTCAACCGGGAGGCGTATAAAGTCTTACGTAAAGCTTTTTGGCGTCGGAGTGATTATCAACAGGAAAGAACAACAACAACGTAGAGATCAATGGCGTGTTATAAAAAGTGTCTTCATTCGCTCGGGCTAACTACTAGTCAACGAGGAATAGTGTTCACTAAATCACAGGTAGGTGCCCTTTAGTAAGGTGGTCCTCAGTCTCCAAAAGGTTCTGTATTATTAAGTTCACCGCCACTCATGGGGCCCGGAGGACTAGAAGGTGTTGAGGGACCATGCATTTTAGTTCAGTAATCTATTACACTTCTCCACCTTTTAATATCAAACAATATGTAGTGTGTAATAGGCTTATTATTGTAATTTAATTTGAATTCTAGTACGGTAGCCCTTTATTTCAAATTTCGAAGTATTTAAATGTCAGTTTGTAGTGAAGCCGGGCTATGGAACATTTTGATTCGAAAATTGATATTATATAAAAGAAGTGTTGTCATGTGAGTCCACATAGGACATTCGTTAACTTGTTATAATATTACATTGTTTTTATTCGCTTGAGCGTCGGCTATTGGACTCTGTGTCAAGGTTCTGTCAGAAGAATGCTGTTTATTAGTAATTTTTACTAGGGGTCCGTGGCATCGCCCCTACAGTTAC
>NW_022698294.1:65693-67454 GCF_011630105.1 Anneissia japonica
CTTATCCTTATTATTATTATTAGTAGTAGTAGTAGTAGAGTAGTAGTAGTAGTAGTATTACTATTAATCATCCATTTCTTGTATCACCGGCTTACATTTTATTTTCTTTTATTTTATTTAGTTTCTATTTTCCTTTTTGTTGTTTATAGGCCTTTTTTCTTGTTTACCATTCCTTTGTTTTTATCACACTGACCAGCTATTGATTTATGCCTGTAACTAATGCTAGTGATAAGACCATGTAACCTATTGTTTATACACCTGGTGCTCAGTCACCTATTGTATAGACTTGTATATTCTGTTTCTCATACAGTAGATACACTAGCGCTGACGAAGGTACAGTAACAGGAGTTATATGTGTGTGTGTGTGTGTGTGTGTGCGTGTATATATATATATATATATGTGTGTGTATGTATATATACATATATGTGTATGTATATATACATGTATATATATATATATATATATGTATATATATTACATACACCTCCATGATATTCAATTAAATAAATAATATGTATATATAGGGCTTATTATGTACAGTTGGCATGGTTGTCTACAAAATTACATAATATTTTTGAAATCAGTTCCCAGGTCTGAATCCGTATATCTTCAGCATCTACCGGTTTGTTGTAACCCTCTACTTTATTGTGATATTTGTCTGGTATACAATATCTTCAGCGGAAGAATATGGATGGACGTACTGTATTTACTTGACCAACTGGACACTTATCCTGGTCACCGTATATCTATTAGTAGCTTCATTCAATAGTGCAGTGTTCCTCATACGTTGGTCACGTCATGGTAAGTGTAAATCTACCTTCTCCACGTATTCTTAATAATGATATAGACCTACGTAAATTGTGCGGTAATTCTTTTTCAATGCATGTTAATATTTGTTTTATCCTCGTAAGGGTGCTTCACTCTTTTAATGGCGTTCATTTATCATTAGGATTTGTTAAATGTGTGTTCTTAAAGTTCACTTAGAGGTCCTAATAATTATTATCTCTACATAGTTATTCTCTACATATTTCAATACTTGGAGTATGTATGTATTAACTTTCTTATCTGAGATTAATCAGTGGACCTTTCGGTACTTTTATAGATGACATCATCTCGTCGGGTTATTCAAATGTTGAGAATGCGTTACCATTCGTTTACAAATTGCAGTGGGTTCTGTACAACATGGCGGCAAGTGGTTCGGTACTCGTGGCGGTAATTTACTGGGGAGCAGTTTATAGCCCAGGCTTTGTATCTCTGTTTACGGATCTGAATGTTCACGCGTTCACAAGTTTAGCGATGATCATCGAAACGCTGTTATCTGCTACGCCGGTGCGTTTGCTGCATGTGGTTTACCCAATAGCGTACGCAATATCGTATTTAGTGCTCACTCTTATGTTTTGGGCAGCGGATGGCACAGATATTAATGGAAATTCCTACATCTATTCGATTATCGATTATGAAAAAGAACCTGGCTTTTCAACAATTACTGTCTTTGGTGCGCTTATTGGTGTTATTGTATGTCATGTTTTAATCTGGTTACTGGTTAAACTTAGACTTAAAATAGTAAAGAAGTGGTTCAATACAATGGACACTCCAAATGTGGAAACAGACGATAGAGTGGTAGGAACAAGTGGCGTATGAAGAGACGACAATACATTATGGTAAAATACTGTAATAACATAAAGATAATCTGCGAGTTGAAACCAACTTTTTGTCAGGGGCGGATCCAGAATTTTTCAAATGGGGAGGGGGTGGGTCAT
>NW_022698294.1:67466-71086 GCF_011630105.1 Anneissia japonica
GGATAATGTGAAACCCTGAGATACTGTTCCCGAAGCCCCCAGCTGGCCGCAAATACCTTTTGAAGTTCTTGGCAATTTCAAATTATATTCTAGTTATATTTGAACTACAGTACAATCACTACATACATTATAATTTAATATTTTGCCAAAAGAATACACACTACATTTTTACTATTTTTGCTTATTGATGATTTTATTTCTTGCTTGTGTAAAATCCTCACAAAACAAAAGTGGTAGCCCAAGATTTTGCCCGACGGCAGGGAGGGGCGATGTATCAGAACCCCTGGAGGGGTTCCAGTGGTCAAATCCCTCAGAAGCTCTGACAATTTGAGATTTTGAATGCTAAAGGCCCGTAATTGATCTTACAGCCTCATATTCTGTATCATATCAAGAGTTAAGTTCTCCGTCGTTAAACCCCGGCTACCAGCTGGGTCCAGGCCGAGAGGCTCCGACAAAGACCATTTTGAAGTAGAGATAGCTCAAAAAAGGGCATAACCGCCCAGAAATTGCAACAAAAGGTTTTTCAACGGATTTTGGTACTAAGTATTAGATGTGCTAAATAACATCTTGCAAAATCCGACCACCGGAAAGTGGTTTTTTCAAGATGGCCGCTAAAATGGCGCCAATATCATAAACAGCCACAAATTGTATTGTAATTGCGGATTTCATCTTTAGGCTTTATGAGTCAATAAATCATTTGAGACAATTTTGAATGTGATCTGACCAATATGAATAAATTCTAAATTCAAAATGGCGTGCAAAATGGACACCATGACGTATAAACAGCCATAAATCAGTAAGTATAACAACATTAGCATTGTTGTTATTTGTAATAATGATGTATGTAATTGTAAAAAACATCCAGCATTGCTTAATTTGTCCTTTAACATTTACTGTATTTGCAATAACCTGCTTTAAGAAGTTTTGTGATTGGCTAATTTGTCTTACGTCAATATATTTGACATTAACAATTTTAGAAAAGTAACACTGAACATGGTAAACATGAATAAACAGGCATTAATAAATGAAGATTACTTTGAAGTGTCTTTTCATAATATCTTGGTGAATCTGTTGCACCCAAGCACTAAACATCACATATTTTTGAAAGAAGTTCTCTGATTGGCATGGTTTGAAGTTAAATTATCTTGAGTATATTACGATTAAAATCGTCACAACAGTACTGGTTTGGTCTACAGGAGCTCGTGCTTCGTACAGGTCATTCCATTCATAGAAAAAGCCTTTTTATTGGAGAAAGCGTCCTGTCGTTAGCCATAGTAGCCTAGGTCAATACTAACTCCGGCTATATAAAATTGATTATAAGATTGAAAAATATTAATCTTATTATTGTAGTAGTGACACTATGTCCACATTTTAATTGCTGTTATTTATGCATTAACGTTATTATATATATTATTTATATTTAAATTTAATGTATTGTTTAAGCATGAATTATTACGTCCATGTTAAATTAATTTTATCTATTAAAATTTTATATTTAGGCCTAAATAATATAGTAATAGTCATAGCCGAGGCCTCTACTGAACTTCAGAAAAGAAATTAAAAAAAGTTTCGCTATTCATAATTAAAACAAAAGAGGTTCGCTATTCATAATTAAAAAAAAAAAGAGGTTCGTATTCAAAATAAAAAAAAAGGTTCGCTATTCATAATAATAAAGAAAAGGTTCGCTTGTCATAATAGATAAAAGATGTCGCTAGTCATAGAAAAAGAGTTTCACTAGTCATAATAAAAAGAGGTCCGCTATCTGTTATAAAAATGGAGCCTCAACGCTGGTAAAAATTTGGAAGCTTTTAAAATGTAAATATATAAATTCGAGAGAGCAGCTTAGCTCAGTCGGCTAATCTGGTGTTAGCCACTGTGTGTGCGCTGAATCGTGGAGATCTCTAGGCCCCCGGTTCAATCCCCATCGCTGCCTCTCCTTGTTTTATCAGCTGGAGGGCTGAGATACAAGTTATAATAGCGCACCGTCTTTCGGATGAGACGTTTAAGCCGTTGGTCCCGTGTGCATTGATGGCCCATGTGCACGTTAAAGAACGCAGTACACTCTTCGGAAAAGAGTAGGGGATTGTCTCCCGGTGTACTGCCCAATCACCACCAGAAGGACCCCACTGGAAATAAGTCTTCTTCTAGATTTCGTGGGCTATCCTTGTTGTTTACACTGAATAAATCCAATCCAAATTTATAAAATATAAAAATAAAGTCTATATTTGAAACAACACGTAAAATATTTGAATTAATAACTGTAACTATTAAAGATAATTTAAAACCACACTTGAAGTAGTTGTTTACAAGGTCTAAATTGAGAGTCATGTGAAGTACTATACTCATCTCCATTTAAATGCTCACCATGCCACTCCCCTCGTTTCCAGAATAAAGTGTTACGAAGTATCCGTTCAAAGTCAAGTTAGTTGTACCAGGGAACAGTGAATTCACTGTTTCCTGGTTAGACTAGTAAGCCCCACAAGTCAAACAAATATAAGCATATATATATACATACATATATATATCTTATACACATCTAGATGTGTATAAGAGACAGATGCCTCAGGATACTTCTAGTTAGTACTAGTCTAGTAGGGGCCCTAATATTACTATTAATCTGTCTCTTATACAGATCTGGATGTGTATAAGAGACGGCTAAGAAACAATGATGAGCTGCCCAAAATAAATTGAAGTTTGGTGTTTTCATCTGCATTTAAATACATGTAATATAAGTCATGGTTGCCATATAGTTCTAATTCACTTCGTAATTTAAAATTTTCATTAATACGTATATTTTGAAGTGCTGGACAGACAAAAAGGAAATGGCGAACATTTTCATCAGAATTTAAATCGCAAATTATACATTTTTTATTACTACTTTCATTCCAATTTGAGGTTCTATCATTTAATGGCAATGTATTCGATCTAACTTTGAATTTCAATGCAGCTCCCTCGAAGTCAGTCTTATCAATTAAATAGTTTTCTAATCCAGGGTTTTGTTTTATCATTGCGTAATCTGAGAGTGATGATTTATTTAATACACCCGCTCTCCAATCATTAACCATATTTTCATCAAGTTTTTTTAAAATGATTGAGTTTGAGAGAGAACATATTTCATTGTTTTGCAGTGCATTGAAGATATTATTTGATTCACATTTTATTAAAGTATCATTTATACAAGATAAAAATTTATAACGCAAGTCATTAAAGTTACAATTGAGTTGCATCATAGTACTTAAAAGGAGTTTAGGCCTTAGCTTTAGCTAGTTTTAGCTGATCACTTTTTCTCTTTGGTATAATAGCGCATGAATGGCGCTCTCTTGCTAAATGGGAAACTTTTGAACCTTGACCGACGCTTCTATTTGTTACGCGTAAATCGCGGAGAACGCTATCTTGTGTTTATAAGATCTTTGTTGTCAACTCAATTTCAAACTTTAATGACCGGTAATATCATTAATCTATATATAGATGTTCGAAATCTGTAAAGTACGGAAGCACCTAAGTGCCATTCGACTTGACGACTTGTCAAGATAATTATGTTGTCAAGTCGACATAATATACATATCATGTCGACATGGCGAGATAGATTATCTTGACAAGTCGACATACTAAAAATTGTA
>NW_022698294.1:71176-72499 GCF_011630105.1 Anneissia japonica
AGTAAAAATGTTATGTTGTCATGGCGAGATAGATTATCTTGACAAGTCGACATAATACATATTGTATGTTGTCATGGCGAGATAGATTATCTTGACAAGTCGACATAATATAAGTTGTATGTTGTCATACAACTTAAGACAACTAAACAGTTTAGTTGTCTTAAGGACTCCTCTTCATAGAATTTAATGTCCATTACGACAGTGGCAGAGCCTTTATCAGCTGGTTTGATGATAATATCATCACGCTGACGCAAATTGGCGATGGCCTGCCTCTCATTTTTTGTGAGATTGTCGCGGAAATCTGGACTAGGAGTGTGGTTTTTAACGTCCTCCTCAATGGCCTGAATGAAAGTTTCTAAAGCTGGGCAACGAATCTTAGGGGGATTCCAGGTACTTTTAGGTTTGAATTTAGTAACATTGCCCGTGTTATCCGTGGTGTTGCCGTCGGAATCGGCGAAAAATTCACGGCATCTTAAACGTCGGAAGAAAGCTTCCAGATCCAAAGATAGTTGTTGTGGGTCAGCCTGCCTCGGTTTTGGGCAAAATTTGAGTCCTCGGGATAAAAGTTTGGTTTCTCCTTCGGAAAGCTGACAGTTAATTTGAACAACTGAATCCGTGGTGTTGCACGGATTATCACTAAAGCGCCGAATGAACCTTCTAGGTTTACGTGAAAGCCAAATATTGTGCAAAGGTTCGAACACTTGTGTTGAAGTGATATTGTCTCGACCAAATTTGTGTTGTCTCCTCAGGGAAAGTTCCTTGGAAAGCTTAAGGCAATCCTTGGCAATAATCTTGAGTTTGTTTTGAAACTCAGATATAGGAAGGATCTAGATGTTAGTCCTAAAGTGAATTTGGTTGTCGATGTCTTTGAGGAGTTTGCGGCAGTTGCCAATTAGGACCTCATTTAATCGACATGCATTTTTGTTAAGGACGCCATTCCAGCGGGAATGGAAGTCACGATCCGCGAATGGAATACCAGACCTGACATGAAATTGTAGTCCTTTAGGAGCCGAATTGTTAGAACGATGTTCAAGATAAATAATAAGATGGTTACGATACCTGACGCGCTTTTCCGACAAGCGTTGTAGAAATTTGAAATTGTCCAAAGTACCCTCCAGAATTACAGCAGAGTTGGATCAAAATGATACAAACAGTAGAAAATGATATATAGATTAAAAGGCAAAATACTGGAAAGCAACAATGCTGTGGGAAACAATGGCTGGATCTCAGTAATAAGATGGTTACGATGCCTGACGCGCTTTTCCGACAAAAGTGTCGTAGAAATTTGAAATTGTCCAAAGTACCCTCCAGAATGTATATATA
>NW_022698294.1:72672-102502 GCF_011630105.1 Anneissia japonica
CACGTGAAATGAAAAAGCGTATAATTATAATTGAGTATGTACACTTTATTTGACATTAGGCCTATCAATAAAACAATACAGTTAAAAACGAAAGAACTCAAGGAATGATAATGATGAAGGTGGTGGTTTAATGGGGGAAATTGTGCCGGGCGGAGTGCACGGGACTGGCGTTATGTGGGGGTGAAATTGAAATGCAGGAGTATGACTAGCTTTCACTCTTATTGTAATTACAAGTAAACCATTTTTGTTGTTTTTTTTTATTATGACAAACCTTTTTTTTTATTGATTTATTACCTTATTTTTTTTATTGATTTATTGAGTGAACGTTTTTTTATATTATTAATTGTGAACCCCTTTTTTTATTATGAATAGCGAACCTCTATTTTTATTATGAATAGCGAACCTCTTTTTTATTATGAATAGCGAACCTCTTTTCTTTTTTTTCCCTTTTTTTTTGTAAATAGCGAACATTATGAATACCGTAACGGCCCTTAATTTATATTATGAGTAGCGAACCCTTTTTCTTGATTATGACTAGCGAACCTTATGTTTTGTGGTCCTTTTAATAAAATATGAATAGTGACCTCTTTTCTTGATTATGTCTAGCGAACCTTATGAAGGGCGGTCCTTATTTATTATGAATAGCAAACCCTTTTCTTCATTATGAATAACGAACCTCTGGTATAGGGTAAGTTAATGTTATGAATAACGAACCTTATGAATAATGAACCTTATGAATAGCAAACCTTCTAAGTAGCGAGCTTGACCCAAAACAACGGCACTAAAAATTGCTAAAGTAAGTACCGTAATGATTTATGGCTGTTTATACATGGCGGCCATCTTGAATTGATTTATATTGATTATATCACATTCTAAATTCTCTGAAATGATTTACTGAAACAAAAAACATGATAGACCTATTGTTTTAAAAAGATCGCGATTATAGCACAATTTGTAGCGGGTTTATGGTATGGCCGCCATTTTGGAATCTTGGAAAAACCACTTTCTGTTGGTCGGATTTTATAAGACTTCTTTATGTTAATTAGCACACACAATACTACCAAAATCCGTTGAAAAACCTTTTGTTGCAATTATTTGGAGTTAAACCTTATTTCTACTGGACCTTTCTAAAACCCATAGGCCTAGGCCTAATTTGTGAAAATTCTATTTAAGTTGCCATTCATTCGAGTGTGATCAGGGACCTAAATAGCCTTTTTTTTGTCCAAACTGTAGGACTACATTATATCATACTTATTGTACATTTATGTAACTTTGTGTGGAAATAAAAAAAAAAAAAAACAAACAATTTGGAATTTTCATTTGAATCAGCAGTCACTGGAGCTGTTCAATTTCTAACAAATATGTATAGGTCTATTTCTATATTTCAAACACCACCAAGAATAATCAAATACCGTACCAGTAACACAACAACAATATAAATTGAAACAGCCCAATCAGTCAAATAAATGTATCCAAATGTCTAAAACACATCTCCTCTAAAATCTCGGGTCTACTATAAATGTTTGAATATGAGTGGGGAGGGGGAGGTCACCCTACTTCAAAATGGCCCAGTGTTGCGTTAGTTTTCACTTTATCGAAAAAAAGTATTCATCGAATGGTATTAATTTAGTTTAAGTTAGCAATTTTTTTATAATTTTATTTTTTTCTCGCTGGCTAGAATAAACTTCTTGGCCCGTTTCCCGTCTGTTAAGAAACAGGCGTATAAAAAGTATTTCCTATAATACTGTACAACTTGAGGACGACGTTGTACTGTGCATGGCCTACGTCGAAAACATGCAGCAATTCCCTCCTAAAACTAGCACAGTATCACAAAAATCAAAACAGCATCTAGGCTTAACCCTGTATTTTATTGTCGGATAAATCATCACAGCAAAAAAAAAAAAAAAGATAAAATTTTAATTTCATTCAAACACTTTATCAACGTCGTCAAAAAACGTCCAAAACACCGTTGAATCGGGTCGAGCCGGCCCCGATCGAGCGTCGGCGAAGAACATCTGAGGAAAGACCACGTTGTAGAGTTACAAGTGATCCGCCCTACGAACAAAGTATGCTTTGAAGCAACCTCGTCCGTCATAATATAGCATAAAATATACATGTATATATTTTTTGTAAGATACTGTAATTAAACCCATAATCATCACTAAAGTCAAAACAAATTTGTGTCGAGCGGCCCCGATCGAGCGAAGAACATCGAGAAAAACGACGTTGTAGAGAGCACGTGATCCACCATACGACGTATTCTAGCAAAAAATAAACAATCTCGTCGGGTCATAAACATATTATCATATACAGATAATATGCGTGTATTTTGTGTAAGATAATTAATCATCACGAATAAAGTAAGTCAAAACAAATAGTTTAAATGTTTTATTCAAACACATTTGCTGTATGTAGCGAGCACGGGCTCCGTGGTATGGGGTGGATGCAGAGAATAGGACCTAGCTATCTAGGCCTAGGCCTCTCGCATTCTCGCTCATACATTGTGTTCATAACGTGATGCCGACGCTAATTTCTAGGGCGGCTGCTGGTATGTTTTGAATGTTTATTATTAATAATTACTCTCCGAATTTCCAGCGTATGATTACCATAGGCCTTACTCTGACAATATCGTAAACCCGTGAATCCTACGAATACAGATCATTTTAGTCGAGCCTTCATTTCGGTCGCGCCGTATTGTTAGGCCAAGTAAAAAAAAAAAACATGTTTCGCGTCCCCGCCCGCATCGTTTTTTTCGCCCGCCTTGATTTTTTTTTTTATTTTTTATTTTTGGAAAATTCATGAAAATAAAGAAAAAATATATAGAAAATTTAGAATTAAATGTTGGAAAATAAATACCCTAGCCTAAAATAGTGCAATATCTTCGTCTAACCTTTCGTATAGTAAAGCTATGCCTAGGCTAGCCCAATATCTCTACCTAGGCTAGCCCGATATCTCTAGAGTTTCATGTGAAGACGTCTGAGACGTAACATCGGGAACATTCCGATTGTATACAGTAACAATGAAAATGTCAACAAGTCTGTAGAATGGCGGCCATTTTGAAAAATAAAAAATAAAAAATAAAAAAGGCCGCTTCCTCAATTTAAAAAAAAAGCCGGACGTGAAACATGTTTTTTTTTTTTACTTGGCCTTATGCATTTCGGTCGCGGTAAACAGCCTCAGTATGGAACGCCGATGTACGCACTAGTGCTTTTTGTTTGGAAAGTAATTTTTAAATGGTTGTGTATTTTTAAAGTTTTTTTGGTGCGTGTGTTTCAGACTGGGTATTAATTTTATTTATTTTGTCTTTTTTTTACGATGCTTGACTATCATAGGCCTAATATTCTTTGTATTTTTTTTGTTATTGTCACGAAGATAATGGTGACATGAAGTAGGTGATCTGAACGCACTTAAAAAACCTTCACTGCCACTGCCATGACGTACCTGCTAAAAATAGCTAGTCATCTATATTTAGCATCTGACCTACTTCTGTCTTTTGCAGTGTAATGCGTTCACATTCCTGAAGGCGGCGTACAAAGAATAGGCCTTCTCACACTCATGAGCACCGTGGGAACCTTGGTTGTGGGAAATTTTCTTTCCGATTATTTTATGGTTAGTTACCAGGCAACTAGTACAGGAGGCCTCGAGGTAGTGAATTTTTCTAGCTTTAGAAGGAAGCCCGCCCTAAAGACCGAAACCGTGGAATGGCTATTAACATGTATTTAAAATTATATATTAAAACTGCACTTTACTATGTATTTTATAAATATCAGGATATCATCATTCCTGATGATGACATAATTAATGTCGAAATATTGAATCCCAACACGATGGCGTGTATTTCAATACTTGGAGTATGTATTATACTTTCTTATCTGAGATTAATCAGTGGACCTTTCGGTTTCAGGATATGTACGTATAAAAAATGGAAATAAAAGAAAATACAAACCTTGTGCTGCTTCACCTCAAGAGTACCATGGAAATCTAGTTGGTGGGAAATTAAATTCTAGCGCAACTACAGAATAGGACTAGAAAGTGTCATTTTGTCGGGCTTATGAATATAAAAGAAGCCTGAAATGGGCCATTAAAATGTACGGTGTTTAATTATAAATATATTGAAAAATTTTATGTGGAAAATAAATATGAAAGTACTATATATTTCCTTCATTTTCATTCATCATATATCATTCAGTATGTTCATTTATCAAATCATAAACATGATCAGAACATTCAAGATATAGTAAATGGAAACGTAACAGACAAGAAAACAAATGTATGAAAAACTAATCTATTGACTACATAATTTTATTCCATAAATCTCCATTCCATTTATGCATTAAGAAAATATATATCGCAACAAACGTTAAAAAGAAACTTGTCTCAAACCAAGTCGAATTTGTAACATTTTCGTTGTTTCTGTAAAGAAAGAAAAATAACACCAAGTGATACACGTAATATTAATAATCAAAAAACTATAATATTATAGTACAGTAATACAAATAATTGTTAGTCAAAAATACTATACTGCTTAGCTACCTTGTTCTAAATTTGCGGTCGCACCGTCGGCGCGCCATACACCGCGACCGAAATAAAGGCGCGACCGAAATGATCGGATACCAACCCTACTACAGTACTAACTTTGTTATGTTGTACCGAGGTATGTCATATCCAGTAAAGGTCAAATGCGGGTCAGATTCAGAAGGTGGAGCTTAGCGATACAGAATTCATAAAAATAGGTGATTTAAAACTCGTTTTTCAGAAAAACGCGTTATCTAAAAATTAAAGGAAAGTCATCGATATGTTTATTATATAATTCTTTATTGTTTTATGTCATTTTAAAAGCAACTAAAATATGTTATTTTGGATGGACTTTAAAAACCATATTTCAAGAGGGCGGTTTACAGATTTTATTGATCAAATATCATTGTTATCCACTATATGGGTTACCTAATACGTCATTACTGATTGGTATTGTAAGGGCGTGCAAACAGCGCTCTACGAACTATTTCGAGTAATAAAACAATCTGTTTATAATACATGTGTGATTTGTCTTACTTTTAAACTCGAAAGGACACTGCGCGCGAAAGAGCGACGTGAGACGTGTCCAGGTTTAGCGTTGGTCGAGATGTTGGAAGGCTGTGGAATAAGCTGTTTTCACTTGGGACTTCAGTCTGAAAAGCGACTATTTGTAACTTCACAGGTGAGAAAATCCCTTTGTGTCCTAAATCCCCACCTGACATTTATAATGTAACGTATAGGTCTAATCCGTAGATGGTAGACGCATTGCTGTAGGCGCAATTTTTATAGGTTTACCATAAACATGTTCTAAATAAACATTCGATTGATAAAAGTCACAGTGGCTATGTAACGTGAATAACACAATATGATTTAAGCGTATATTTTCTAAAAGGAAACATTAAAAGACAATCACTTAACATAGTAGGCCTACATTAATAATAATAATAATAATAATAATAGTTTTATATAGCGCACAAATCCATCTAATGTAAGATGCTCAGGGCGCTTGAAATGTGGACTAGGAACTCGATCAATGACTTTCTTCGCCCCTAAGGGTCCCTTCGTGTCTGTACTACCCGGGAACCCGGTACCAGCAACTCTCGTAGTCCACCACATTAGACACCAACACATAATCTATATTTTTTTATTACTAAAATAAGACTGTTTTTGCATCATTCTCGCTGGACACCTGGAAGACTGTGGCGCCGGGGGGTAAATGTGTAGGCCAAACCTGTTTATTTGCCACTGAAATTGTTCAGCAGATGGAAATCTTTTGGAGACTACGCAGTACCACTGCAGTTACTTGTAATAGTTTTGTAACTGTGGTATTGTATATTCTGCTATATAATACAACGTTATTATTATTACGAATTAACAGCCGTTTATTATATAACTTTAAAACAAAATTTATTGACAAAAAAAAGATCGACATTTCGTGTCCATCAAGGACGCATTTTCAAGATCAAGTGAACATCATATGTTTATTTTTATTATATATGTTTATTCATATCATATGTTTATTTTTATTATATATGTTTATTCATATCATATGTTTATTTTTATTATATATGTTTATTCATATCATATGTTTATTTTTTGTTCACTTGGACACGAAACGTCGATCCTTTTTGTAAATACATTTTGTTTTAAAATTATTATTTATTGTATTAATATTACTACATTATTATTTTCAGTAGTAATATTAGTATTTTTTTAACTATTATATTGGATCTTATGCTGTAGTGTAAGCAATTGGAAGGCCTTGTATGTGCGTCTGCGCGTATGTGATGCGGAGTCATCAAATTCGTCTGAACTTATACATTTTTGCATACATGTGGGCCTAGTATTGGTGTAATCGTGCCCAATGCTTGAAAACATTTTTGGATGAATATTAAAGCAATACACGAGAACTTTATTAACCCCCCCCCCCCCACGCCAACCCAACCCTACCCAACCCTTCCATTCAAGACTCAGAATAATCTAATGTCTTTTGACAAAGTCAGATGCAGTTGACTGACTCAATGAGAATGCTGGATAGGCCCTACAAGAATATACTAGAAATGCAACGAATATCGCGTTAAAAGCACCCGGCACAATCATAACCTCAAGAGCTTGACAATAACCTTGCTTACGTATCGGTTGTACTGTACGCAATAACCAATAATTTTAAAAGGTTTTAATGTTTAAACTTAGATTGTTGCACAATAATCGATCATTTTTATTTTCACTCCATGAATACAATACCGGTACTGGTATTTGCATTCCTGATGTTCCCAATACACAAAATTCGTAAGCTTAAAATTCATTGCTAGAAACATTTAAGCTTAAAACACTATTATGAACTATGAGAGCTTTCATTGAGTATTTAATTTACAGCGCCGACATTACGGTCCAACAACACTCATTGGCTGTGGGTCCCTCAATCTTCCTGCTGGTTTTGTTTCTTTTCATATCCCTATCAAGTGTAATATAGTAGAGGTCTGTCTGATTAGTCACACTTTAGGATAAATATAATAAAATTGCTTATGTAAATACACATGTTAGGTCTAGACCACAACCCGTGCATGCAAATTAAGTCAAGCTAGAGCCAGTGGAGCAATAAATTCAAATAATGCCATAGCCAGCTATTGGGATAGTTGTTGGGACAGTCCCGCGCAATTTTTATAATGTGTCCACGAAGAATGGGTCCATATTTTCAAATAATGGGTGCAAATTATGTAATTTCATGTATAAAATGAGTGTACCTTTTGAAATGGGTCCGGATTTCTCATATTTAGCCTGATATGAGAAAAAAATGAAGAAAATGGGTCCAGATTTTTCATATTTTTGCGTAAAATGGGTAAACTTTTTAAGAAAATGGGTCACATTATTTGAATTAATAAGCTTAAAGTAAGTCCGTTCTGATATTGTCCCGCACTGTTTGAAAATCCTGGCTCTACGGCATTGAATTCAACGATGAAGTTTGCTCCTGAACGGATGAAGAATAGAGATCATTTTACATTTCTCCTCCTACTTTATGATAGGCCTATACATGCAATAAGGAAATATTTATTCTTCCGACATACGGCGTACATAAAGAAAGGTAAAGGCGACAGGGTTAAGGCAGCCCCACTAATAATCAGCACAGTTCTATCTGTGTACACCTTATCCCTGGCACTCACTGCGTCGTGCGGCAAAAACAAAACAGAACTAAACTATCTTAATTACCATTTTAATGATTGTTTTGATTTTGTCCTAGAAATTATAACAGCTGGTATAGTTTATAGACACATCTATTTGTTTAATTTGCATATTATATTTGGCCTAGAAGTATATCATGTAAAAAAATCTTTTGAATTACTGTTTTAAATGGTTTTTTAAGTGGTTTAATTTGTTTTTTCCTTGTATATGTTGATATTGACCAAATAAATGAATGAATGAGTCATGATCAATAACGATAGCATTATTTTTCACAGTACAATCGCCTGAATGACATTTATCTATTTTTATTCAGTTCCCAGGCCTCAACCCGCATATTTTCACCATCTATCGGTTCATGGTTGCTATCTATTTCGCTGGTTTCACTCTCTGGTATTTTCCTTATTCAGTAACCAATCTTGGTTGGAAAATCTTTATCTATTTGACCAACTGGACATTCATCGTAGTGACGTGTTATCTTCTAGTTGCCTCTTACAACAGCTTAGTACATTATCGAAATGTGACACGGCGAGGTTTGTAATTATTACTGTACTACTGATTTTTAAATTTAGTCTTTTGTGACCACTATTAAGGAAGGATAAGGAGTCTCGGAAGTTAATATAGGCCTATAATGAATGTGAATTCAAAATTAATATAGGCCTACAGAACTCGTTATTCGAACCGCGTTTGTACACACTACGGAGAATAAATGGCACTAATGTAGTCCAATTCCAGTTATTTATCACTCATTGTTATTCTTTACAATAATTATTATTCATTTACTTATTGTTCGATGAAGTTGAATGAATATATTTAATTATAGGCTTATTTATTGTCATCGTCACTGTTACTATTCAGGCGCGTCGAAAGCAATTTGTATTGGTCCGGCCAAATGCGACGATCCCCACCCCACCCCTCACCTTGCCCATGGCGAAGGGGGTGGGGTTGGTGGTCCCGATGGAAAACCTTTTTTTAATAAACTATGGCTATGTTCTAGCAGGATCCGGATCCTGCTAACCGTTAGCTGCCGTGCGTCCATGCGAGAAAGTCCCGATCCGGATTCCAAAAATATGATGATCGAATCACTGGCCAATAAGAAACTGGAAATTGTAAACGCGTACGTGTGATTGGTTGATGATAAAAACGCTCTCAACTTGCTAACCGATAGCGCTTGCTAACCGTTAGCGATATCCGGATACTGCTAACGGTTAGCGCTAACCGATCGGGTGTTCTCACGGAGGTGCTAACGGTTAGCGCTAACGGTTAGCTCCCGATCCGGATACTAGGGCTCTCGTGAGAACCAGGCTTATGTCCTTACTGGGCATCGTATTCTTGCTGGTATTACCGGTACGCAAGACAACTTTACATTTACGGAGAAGATTTTTACTGACCCGATAGCAGGGCCGTAGCCACGAGAATTGAAGTGGTCAGGTTGCGAGCGAAGCGCGAGCACTGATGATTGGGGCTAGGGGGCCGCCAATGGTTCAGGGTTCCGGGGCCATTAAACCAATTAACTGTAATATTATTAACTAAGACCAATCAACACATAACATAAAACATGTACATATCAAAATGATTATGTTTAATCTTTCCTCGTCGGTGCTTGCATAAAACGTGATTTGAATCTAACGTGTATAAATGATATTGAAAAACAATCGAAATATTCTGTACAATATTATGCTAAAAATTTACAGAGTGGACTTCCTTATATTGTGGTCATACTAGACTGTAGTATTATTATTTAAAAAGTCCATTCAACAAACAACATAAAACATATATTTTATGTTGTTGGTTAAATGGACTTCTTTAATAATAATATTACAGTCTAATATGACCACAACATAAGTCCAGTTATACATATCAAAGTTATTAGGTTAAAGTTCTCATGTCGGTGTATGCATAAAACGTACGGTAATTTCCTAAAATTTGGATATCTGAGATCAACAGACAAAATTCTCTATATATATACTAATTTAACGAGTGGACTTCCTTGATTTGAGGAAATATATATGTATATTTAGATACGCAAAGTTTAGAAGATTAAAGGAGAGGACTTCCTTATTTTGTAGTCATATTAGACTGTAATGTCATTAAAAACCATTCAACAAAAAACATAAAACATATTAAAATTATTAAGTTGAACTTTCTACTTCGGTGCATGAATATAACGTAATTTTGGGATACATGAGATTTACATAACATTTGAGAATGTAGGCCTACTGAATATAAAATCTTAAATATTTTACATTTTAATCAGCAATCTATCAGAAATACGGGGGCTGGTTATACTGTAACCCCTACAATACTAAAACTGGGATCCAACAGACAGTGAATATTCCATTTTGATTTAGTGTAGATATTTTTTACATATTTCTATTTTATTTGAAATCTTTTTATTTTGTATGATTCATATGTTATATTTTCCACAGACAGATAAATGAATGAATGCCTGAACTGATACTTTCTATACAGAACAGATATCATAAATCATCTATTGCCCGACTGTGTGCATTGAACGTTTGACGACGACGATAATGTCTCGAAATTCCCAATCGTAACTTAGGCTATGGACTTCGCTTGACACTTCACATCAAAGGGCCTGTTAATAATTCTTGCACAGCTTCCTCCTCCTCATCATTATCTTCTTCATCATCATAATTATTAATTGTCCATAGCAAAGTAGGGAAAAACTATGAATTCAGAGTGTATTTCAATAATAGACGTCTCATATGCACGAAGTGTATTTCAAAGCATCTAGAAAACAAAAACTTTTCGAAGGAGAAGCCGTAGACTCCCCCACCCCTTATCTAAAATTTGTCTTCCAGCGACAAAACAAGCTAGCTTTCTTCTCATGACCCCTCCCACCATGGAAACCCATCTATCAGGAATAAAATATTGCTAGTACAAGTAAAATGTTTTACTGGAATTAATCTAATCTTCTAGTAATCTAAAGGTAAAATTATCCAGCACCGGACATCATCCCGGTATTTGTGAGTCTGGTTTCGGGGTCGGAAGATTACGTGGTGAATCAAATCATGATAAATAAGCCTAAGCTACTGATACTTAACTACAGTAAAAATTAAATAATTTCAAATTTGTTCCATATTTTCAATAGGCTGAATGTGCAAGTTATGTTTGAAGTTTTTTTTTTTTTTTTTTTTTTTTTTTTACGTTGTAGTTGATAACTTATTTGATCCGTATAAATGACATATGGAACATTTGGATAGATTTTTTACTAATTAGATAACACTCCATTATACTTGTTCAAAGTTGTAATCTGTATTATTTGGTTTGTTATTGTTGTGAGACTGTACTATTAGGGGGTTCCTGAATAATGACTAATTTTATGTCGACCATTGTTTTTATAAATTATTGAGGGTTGGCGTGCGCTTCATAACCACAAGGGAAAGGCGTAATATAAAATACCCTTTACCAGTACTTCATTAATTATATTATATTACATCCATTCAGGTAAAAAAAAACATCCTAAAATTGAGACAGCTTCAGGGGTGGCGCCAGCAGGGGACCTGGGGACACCCCCATTCCCCCCACCCCCGTCGGGGAGAAAAACCACAATACTAAGGGGGAAAAAATTATATGTATTTTCTAAACTCTAAAAATCGATTAAATAAGACTTTGAAATCCCTAAATTGTCAACATTTTCGGGGCTTCGTACCCTGGACCGCCTTCGAGGTCTTTTAAGCGACGCTTGACCACTGCTGGATCGCTTCCGACGCCCTTTACTATTCAGATGGGCACACATAGCGTTTTATTACGGTTGTAGGAGTACAGTTGGGGAATTCTACGGGTATGAAAACCTCTAGATAAGTCTTGTATTCGCTCAGATTAGCTTCTGTAATGAGTAATTAATTTTGGCACGTTTTGACTTCAATCTGGCCCACTGTGCGACGGTAACACCGGGCACATACTCTGTGGATGTTTGCTGGCGTAAGCGATTCCATACAGAACGCAACGCGACGAGGCGCACGCACCAAATCGTCTTTAATGATGATCTACACAACCACCGACATGCAGCAGACGGCGTCGCTTTAACAACCGTCACAAAGAACGACAATGTTTCATCTGTCGTGAACGATTCCGGTTTGCGCCTCAGGGGTGACGCCAGCAGGGGGAATGGGGCAGGGTCCCCGTCGAGGAGAGGTCCCCGTCGAGGAAAGCTTCCCCATCCCCCACCCGTTGGGGAGATAAACTACAATTCGTCAGGGAGAAATAAAATGTGTATGTATTTTCTACATATTAGTAGACTCTAAAATCGATTCTTCTTGAATGCCCCTTGCAATGCTGCATAAAGAAGTTCAGTGCGTACATTTTATGTCAACATCTCTTGTACTTTACCCTTGTGCGAACTCTCTGAAAAGATTCCCCCCATACTTCGATAGGACGTCCCGGTTTGGGTCTGTTTTAAGTCTCTTGTGGGTTTTCTGCTGGTGTGGAAAGAATATCTCTGTTCTGTGTCAAAACATTAATAACTTCATCAGAAAATGGAATCCTGTTGTCAAGCCACGAGTTTTTTTCTTTAGAAACCCGGAAAACACGTGTTTACGTTCTTATAACGTTCTTGGCGAATGTTGTGGTTAGGTATGTCACAAAATAACGTTTACACAACGTTGTAGGAACGTGCAAACGTTGTGAAATTATGTTCAGTATGTATTTATGGTTCTACAAAATAAAGTTTTCAAAACAAAACTGTATAACGTATTATTGTTTGCTGGGAAGGTCGTTAGTACTCGCGTAGTAGCTCACCTCTCCTTAAGTTGAAACAGGAAGCTTTTCAAAGTCTTGGATGTGTTTGAATAAAGTTAAAAACAATTGACGCCTAGATATAGGCCTGCTTGTAGATATCATCTTCATTGTGATATATGATATTTGGATTATTAGACTGCTCAAAATTTAATAAAGTATTCTAAACAGCAACAAAATATTAAAGATTTGCTACTGTTAAATCACGAGCAGTTTGTCAATTTTTGAAGTGCTTTTCCCACGCTTTGCATGAACTGGTTGAATAGACGCGCGTGCATCCCTCTGATTTGCGGTTTGCTCTAATTAAATTGTGTCTCAAATGTTCGAAAACGATTTATTATTGATGCAAACTTCAAATTTAAACCAAAACATATATTTGTGTTCCCCAATTTATATACAAGAAACCTGTGCATTTTGAAGTAATTCCGAATTTTCTGTAAGAAAAAAAACGTGTTTAGATATAATGTAGTCAATTATAGTATTTGAAATATTTATAGAGAAATTTCCGACATTTGTTGAAAAATACTACCCTTAAAATTCGTTTAAATGTAAAATATTTTCAGGATAGATTCACGAGGGTATACACATCTTCAATCATGTGAAAAAAAGTGTAAAAGCCATAGTCACCAAAATGGACTTTTGGCACACTTTAATTTCGCCCTGGCCCACTGTGCGTCGATGTCACCATGGTCATTATCATTATTGGTTTTATCTTTTTTTCCACAGGTACCATTCTTGTATCATCCTCTGCTGATATACCCGATCTGCCGTTTATTTACAAATTACAGTGGTTCCTTTATTACCTAGCAGCAAACATGTCGATTATCGTAACGGTGGTTTATTGGACGGCTCTGTATTCCAAAGGAAATTTAGATTTCATACACCTCTTCATAAATCTAAACGTACATACCCTTACGTCATTTGTCGCTATTAGCGAAACGATGCTGTCTGCTACACCGTTCCGTTTCATTCATGTAGTATACCCCCTCTGTTACGGAGTTGTCTACGTATTTTTTACCATCATATACTGGGTGGCAGGCGGTACCGGTAAATATGGTCATTCATATATTTATCCGATAATTGACTACGAAAACGACCCTGGTAAGGCTGTGTTAAGCATCGTTGGTTGTATCATTGGTATTTTTGTTTTCCAGGTAGTATTATGGGTAATGTTTATTTTAAGATTGAAATTAGCAGGAAAATTATTGAGAACCAACAACGCGAACGAACGATCTGCTGATGAAACTACGGTTTAGTTAGTTCAGTATGAAGTATTGTATTACTGTACATCACACGGTCCTGCAGCTGTACATTAACTTTTGATCACAAGAGAAGCAGGCCTAAGAATTAAGCAGGCCTAAAAATTAAGCAGGCTTAGAAAGTAAATCTACTCAATGGCCTTAAACGAATTAGTTTATATGTATTATATTTCTTATTATTACTCGCGACTATTACCTGCGAGGCTGTGAGGTATTCCGGGGCGGGTCCGGGTATATGTAGGAGAGGGTGCAGAAAGAAAAAGGACACTCTTGGATAAATAACATAAGTTTTAATGACTTCATCGTCTTCTCTCTTGTCACCATTCCCATTCTTTGAGAGACTTGAACGCCAGAAATAATATAGCATTAGCCTAAAAATTATTCTTATCAAATGATTTTGTAGCGTGACATGCCCTCGTCCAGTACCGTATTTTGTAGATTCATGTTAGTGTAATTTTGTTTTGCAATATTCTACTGGCCACAAAAAAAAAAACCACCTAAAGGAATGGTGCTACGATTAATTTCTTCCAGTTCTGCGCACGCATCTGGACGGTAAATCGTCACAAATGTTTGTTCCTTAGTATACATTACTGTATAATTATGCATTCTTTATGTTTATATTATATTATGTTTTGGTTTTGTGTATATAGGCCGAGATTTAAAATAACTTGTAGTAACATCTATGTAAAATAAAATTCCGATCATATAATGACGTATCTGTATAACATGGTAACTTTATCATTGTGTTGCGTTTTAAAGTTTCTTTTCTTAGCTGGCCGGGCGTTCGTGTTTTTACTACGGTACTGAGTTTAAATTGGCAGACGACAAGAAAGTTAATTATTATCGCTATTTGGTGTATCTTGGTTGTCCAAATGGTTGAACTGATTTTATTTTAAATGTTTTTAGTATTTTGTGCAATTGTAGATTGGGTCCGTATTCTATCCAATAATCTAATTTTTATACTATACACTTTTTTTATAAGAACATTTTATAAGAACACTGAGGCGGCTGAAATTGCTTAAAAATTAAGAAGAAAATAAGAAAAAATTGAGGCTGGGGTAAAATGTCAAAAGAGGTTTTCGTTAAAAAAAAAAAAGAAAACCAACAAATATTATCTGTACCCTATTTGCAGTAGACGTGACTATGTAATATAGTCTATAATACAGTGCAGTGCCGTAATACGTATTGTATTGTTTAAAAGTAAGAACAAAGTAAGAACATTTTGAGCCTGAAATTGGCAAAAAATATAAATACTAAGACTGGGCAAAATTGTACTGGTTCTTATAAAATGTGTAGGGCCTATTCATAGAGGGCTGTACTTCCAGCTTATATTCCAGAAGATAAATTATTTTCAAGACGTGAGAAAAACAACTCAATGCTGTCAGAATGGGAGATATGGTAAACCCCAGCACTAATCTAATCTTAAACCCCTGCAATATGTAGTGGGGTACCCTGGCCAATATCTGATCCTAAGTTGAACTGACAGACCCTGTCTGGACTACTCAGTGCAGTTTGATAGGCGTGCCATCGCCTTCACACCTACGGGGAAGGGCATTATATAGGAAGGGAGAAAGTCTATAAACAAGAATGTAAGCTATAGCTCCTATTCTATTCTAAATAAAGTATAGGGCCTACTCGATAATAAGTACGGCACATACAGTGAAGGAAAATGTAGTTTCTTTATGAAGAAGAGTGCTTAATGAATGAAATTAAAAACATGTGTTTTATATTGAATTTAATTGAATTAATTTATGCTATGTCAACGTACCTATAACTTAGCGCCTCTCTTAATTGCGCCCTCTATATGCTTCGCTACCTGTTCTTTCACCTGCACGGTTTTCACAAAACGATTATTTTACCGTGTACAAGACGAGCTGATCTAACTTTATTTATTCTAACGGTTACTGATGAGTCGTTGATGCTTCATATACCTAATCGTTCAAAAGTTTATGTAATTCTTTTGGCGTCAACTATGCATCAACAACGCTGAAAGCATGTGTAAAAAGTATTTGTATTCTTCGCTGGGACTCACGACTAGTCAACGAGGGACAGAGTTCACTAAATCACAGGTGGGTGCCGTTTTATTCTGCTTGGCAAAAATTCCAGTGACGGATTCAAGGGAGGATGAAGCCGGCCCGCCCAGTCACCTAAATTTTTCAAAATTAAAAAAATTAATGGAGAAAAAAAGAAAATTGAATTTAAGTCTGATAGGGCCATTTCCGGCCATAAAGGTGCCTTTAATCATAAAATGTCTTACCTCAGCAAAGCAAATTCCAACCAGATAGGGGACGACCACAGGCGGAACTAAGGGGCATTTCATGGGTGATTATCACGGAACAAATTTCTAACAATACTAGACAAGAAAATGAAGCCCTGTCCCTACTTTTTTTTCACAAACATCGTCTATTCATCGTGTGCAGGGGATGATCCTCTATCTGTGAAAATCCCTCCCTGGGCTCATCTATTTAGATTTTGTGTTTGATTTCAATTGGGGCTTGATATTTTTCTAGGGTGCACCAAATACGCCACTTCCCCCTATATAAGCAGTGATCCCAGTTCAGCTAACTTAAGTTACAAAATGACATTTTAGATTATTATATTAATGTTGATGAGTTTATTAATAGGTTTGCATCAGTAAACCATACAACCACATCAAAATGAAGAATGTAAAGTGACAAATAATTAGATTTAGATAATTAGACAGAGCATTTTATCTTATTTGTACATTTTTTTCTCACATTAATTAAATATTTATGGCCAGGATATAATTTTAGAAGTATTTGAAGTTAGTTCCCAGGTCTGAATCCGTATGTCTTCAGCATCTACCGGTTTGTTGTAACCCTCTACTTCATTGTGATTACTGCATGGACGATAGCGGAGGAATATGACTGGACTTATTTTATTTACTTGACCAATTGGACCGTCATCCTGGTCACTGTTTATCTGGTAGTAGCATCTTCCAATAGTGCAAAATTCCTAATACGGAGGCATCGTTGTGACGTAGGTACGTTTAACCATTACGAAGATATGAAAGGATTTCCATAATTATGTTTTGATAAAATATCAAAGTGAAATAGGGCCCTACACGATTCTGTCTCTGTTATGTCGTACTTATTTATAGTTTCGTAAACACAGAATAATAAAGGAAGGCTCCTTGAATCTAGTTTTGTAAACAATCAAATAATATCTAGTTCTTTTCCAATATAAATTAAACAAGAAAATGAGTCTTGTTGATATGTGAGTTTAATTGTTTGCTGGTATTGTATTTGTCTAGGCCTTGGTACAAAATTGTTCTACATACCCGTATAAATTTTGAGTTATTTATCATTTCACTTTTTTTTTCCCATAATTAATTTTTCTCTTGTATGAAAATATCCAGTGCGTGTAAATAGTCAGGAGCATATTGAAATCACTATATTTTACTTGCTATGTTATTGTATGTGACACATTAAGCGTAATAGACCTATCCTGATAGGCTAGATACGTTGCAAACATTTGTCTTTTTCCTTGTTGCACATCAATGCCTCTTTTTTCAAGGCCACAAATCTTAGCCTCAACCCAGTGTTGGTCCACCTTTTTACTGCTTGAATAGTGCATTGTAAATAAATATAAATAAAATGATTGATGGAGCTTCAAAGAGACTTCGACCAATATCAAATACCAAAAAATATCAAATGAATGATGATGCACAATTGCCGATTTGTGTGTGAAAATAAACGTTGATTATGGTTGAATAATAAATAGTTGATAATCTTTTCAGTCTTCATTTTTTATTTGTGACACTATCCATAAGGCACTTCGTGGGCGAAAATATTTTACTTACACGGGCTCCTTCCCCCACCCCCACAATATTTTCTTTCCTCCAGGCCCCATGACTCGTCGTTACGCCACTGATTGTTAGTATACGAGCCTTACTAACCACAGCCCTAATGTTAAAAAGGTATACCTTCTCAAAATATTTTTCAAGTAATAAATTAATTATCAAATTTATTTTTGTAGATGACGTCATCTCGTCAGGTTCGTCTTCCAGTGTTGAGAACACGTTATCATTCGTTTACAAATTGCAGTGGGTTCTCTACTACATGGCAGCAAGTGGTTCGATACTCGTGTCGTTAATTTACTGGGGAGCACTTTATAGCCTTGGTGTAGATCTAGCTCTGTTTACGGACCTGAATGTTCACGCGTTCACGAGTTTATTGATGATCGTCGAAACGTTTTTGTCTGCTACACCGGTGCGTTTGCTTCACATGGTCTACCCACTGGCTTACGTAATAATCTATGTAGTGTTCACCCTTGTATTTTGGGCGGTGGATTGTACTGTTATCTATCCGATAATTGATTATAATACAGACCCTGGGTTTGCAGTACTTATCGTCGTTGGAGTGCTTACCGGTGTTGTTATATGTCATGTTTTAATCTGGTTAATAGGCAAACTTAGAATAATGGTATTAAGGAAATGTTTTAAGACAGAGAACACTCGATATGTGGAATAAAGCCGGTACTGCTTACGACCGTAGTCCGACGAATCCATCTACACTTGACGACGCAACGTCTTCTGCTGGTTGTCGATGTCAGTCTGAGCGGAGATCGCCCTTGTTCAGGAATTACATCAGCCGACGACCACCAGTGCCGGATGTGTGTCCAGCTTGTGACGAAGATAGTGGCGGAGGGCCAGGAATTTGAAATAGAGGGGGCCCACGGAAGGAGTTTCACAAATGGAGGGTCTGGAATCACCTCAGCCCCACCATGGGTGTTGCTGAAGCATGAAAATATATGATTAGTGCACCTCTATATGGCCGGAAATGGCACTCTCAGACCTAAATTTGGATTATTTTTTTTTTTCACAATTTTTTTTTTTTATAATTTTGAATTATTTAGGGTGGGGGAGGTCGGGCCGGCTTGGCCCCCATGAATCGGCTAGTGGAAGAAGTAGAACAAGATTATTAAAATGACTTTTGAAGAGGGTGACTCATCTAGCTTGGTTCCATCATTCATACTTGCACTTACACAATAAATTGAACATTATGTCTAAAAAAATGTTTGCCTTTCTCATCCGCCCCTAACTCAACGAAAAAAAGGGGTGGCAAAATAAAAACACTTTTTTTCTTTACAAATAAAAAAAAAAACAATGTGAGTGAATTGATCTTCATTTTTTTTTGCCAGATGCCCTACAAAGTTGTTGTCTGACGTAAGATATTGCCATTCTAGGCCTACATTCATTGCTTTTATTTTACATCAACATACTGCTTAAAGTGTTACAATTTACATCATCATCATCGTGTAAGCCGTGGTTGCGGTTTGATTAAAACAGAAAACACGAAGAAAATGCACCCAAACCAGAGGGCTCAATTTTGCTATAGTTTAGTACATTTAGTTGTATTCAGCAATCTAATCGATTAAAAAAATCAAGATCATCAAAAGGTAAAAAGAAAGTTCAACAAATCACGATATGCGATGTCTACTTAAACATGACTATGTGTTTATTTAAACTACGATCTTTCTCAATTTAAAGACCCTTCCTATTAAAGAATTCCTATCTTTTAACATTAGCTGTTCCTCCAATTAAAGACTCTCTCTATTTAGATACCAAGGACCCGGGCCCTCCTTTTGGAAAGTAAAGAAAAAAAAATTAAAAAAAAAAATTAAAAAATTAAAAGAAATTACTGATCGCCCAAAACGCCTCAGAGGTTACTTTCGGCGTCTACAAAACAACTTTCGCCGGGGCATACCCCGGACCCCCTTGGGTAGTGTTGTCTCTCGATCGCATAGGGCTTAAAACATAAAAATATTAGCCAACATCATAAGATGATGTTTTTTGTGTGTTTTGTGTATATTTAGCATACAACAATAATGTTAGTGGTGGTGTTAGTAATATGTTCATGGAATGTAGCTTAGAACAAATACACGAATTGGGTACTAGGATATTTCGTCGAATGTCAGTTTGCCGATGGACGTTTAGCCGACAGACAGTTGACCGAAAGAAAATTCACCGACACCGGAATTCGCCGACTGGACAATTCGCCGACAGCCAATTCGCCGACAACCAATTCTCCGACAGACATTTCGCCGACAATTTATTTTCGTTATGTTGTGATTGATGTTTCTTCGACAGATGTTTTGTTTTGTGGAGGACTGGGTAGTCGTCATGGAAAGTCGTTATTTATAGATATCCATACATGCAGATACACTTTCAATAAATTAATCATGCAATACAAGATTCTGCCAAAAAATATTAATACAGGCCTATAATAAATCACATGTTCATCTATATTTTTATTAAATATTTTAGTACTAAGAAAATCATAAGCGACTGTAAAAACTAAAGCAATATAAAAGGGCAATTTTTTTTAAATTGGTACACAAACTGATATAAAAAGGAAGACAGGATACAAGATACCAGGTGTGACTTTACTGCAAATTTAAGGAAAAATTGAAATGTACAATATACTTTAAAGTAATAATATTTCAAATGTTTGAAATGCACCAGAATACGACGTATTACAAAAAAAATACAGTAAAGTTAAAATATACAAGTGGAGGACACGTTACAAATTAATTGGTCGGTATCTTTTATTCATTCACATATAGAATTCAAAATATAGCAGCACAGGATGAATTACAGCTTGAATGTACGGTACAAATTAGGCAAATCTATAAATTAATGGGTATATACAATTCAATAAATGAGGAATAAATTAAGTTAGCTATATACAAATTGAATTAAAAAACCTAATTGATTATTTGTTTGTTTATACATTAGATACAGAAAATGACAAATGGAAAAATAATAAGGAAATGTACATAAAAATAGATGATCATACAATTAAAAAAAGAAATATTCATTAATAGATAATAATTATGTAACAAAATTGCACAATATTGTAATACAATAACTATTCAATAAGTCAAAATAAAATATGGACGGTGCACGAAAACATATATACGTCACATAAATGTAGTTGTAGTTCAAAGAATTTATTATGTAAAGTAAAACAAAAGTAAAGCGACATGTATACTGACAAAAGCATACCTTAAACGACAGAATAGGATTTCGAATATTTTGATGATTTTTTTTTCTTTTAATAGTGACTGAACAATAAAGCTAGATAAAGAAAGTATCAGCAAACATAATTAAATTCATCATAAAGTTATTCTTCTCCTTCGTCTCCCTTTCCATCTTCTTCCTATTCTTCTTTTTATTCTTCTTGTTTAGCAAGGGATTACCCATACGTATTTTACGAACAATATAAACTGCTAAAGATATAGTAACAGTCTTTAACATCACTTATTATTTTACAAGTAGGTTTTATTTATTAACGATCTTAATTCATTTTTCATGGAACGTTAGTAACAGAATTAACCTAATTTTATTTGTTCCCAGTGATTGCGTCAGGACCTGCCCGACACGGAAATAATAGGAGATGTGTATAAGAGACAGCAATCAGGTCAATGAAGGCGATATGGTTGCTAAACGAACAAACATGCAAAAATATGTTTTAATTTGTTTTATTCCCCGACGGGATGTACTCGTCTTCCTCGACGGGGGAAGGGGTACTAGGCTTCCCCGACGAGGGGGATTCAAGAAGCGTTTATAAACGTTCGCTTGCACGTGTGCATTTGCCAACAAACTTTCGCCGACAAGATGAAAACATGTGAAAATATTGGGGCTTGTTCTTTCATGAACCATCAGTCCGTTCGTTGGTACATAAAAACTGAGCGGCCTAAAAATTTTATCATATATGTCTATTCGTTCATCATGGAGTTTGCCTCAACTGAACGAGAGATGCAACCAGTTATTCAGTTATTGGAAATGCGAGAAAAGGGGTGAATGTAAGGCTAGGTTAACAACAGAGTATGACCAGGGAGGTGTTATTTGTTCTAATAACAACTCCCTGGTATGACCATCTGAAAAATAGCCTTTATCTGAACAGTCACCCACGAGATGCAATACAAATACACGTCGCAAGGACTGTGACCGAAATTCGACCTTGTATGACAATAATATTGTCATACAAAATAATATTATCATACAAAAACACAATATTATTGTGTTTTTGGGTGCCGTTTGCCATAATCGAAACACACACTATTTATTATACCACTCATTCACACCAGGGAACATTTAAATAACTTGTAATTTAACTGTTCCCTGGTCATACTTGTACTAAATATCAATTAACCATTCATGCTTTATCATTACTATAATTGTCACCATGGGATTTCAAAACCTCGATTTGAAGTTAAATGTAACTTAATCACGAGATGAAGTCCATCTTTAGTTTGTAAAATGACCTCGAAAAAAGCCCATGGGTTTCTTTTCAAGATAGCATAGGATTTTTTTCGAGACAGTGCATACACTCTACACGAATTTCAAAAAAACAAAATAAATTGAAAACAAGCTTGGTTTATACAGTAGTTTTGGTCATTTAATGCCAGTTAAATACACTCCATGATACAGATTGATGTTACAATGACCTTATTTATTGTTTCATAGTACGAATTCACAAAATTTACAGCATTCATTTTGAAAAGAAGCCCACCTACCCTCCACCCCCACCTCGTTACTTTGCAAAAGTAGCCTCGAGAAGAAGCCCATCCAAAGTTCGCAAAAAATAGAAGCCAGGGCTTCAATTCGAGGTTTTACGGTATTAACGTACGTAGGCATACAAGTAATATGCCTAGTAGTTAAACATTGTGTTAAAAGTAGAACTTTATCAGCTGGGGGAATGCAGAATTTGGTGGTAGGGGTGCGTGAGAGTCCACACGACCTCAGGCCCACCATAAATGGGGCTGAGGTGCGAACATTTTGAGAATATTGATCTCAATGTGCCCGGAAATTGCACTCTCATACCTTAAAAATTGTACAGGTATATCAACAATACAATAGAAAAAAATGTTTCTTAGCACAATTTGTAGGGGGGGGGGGTGGGTGGTTGGGAAGCGATCGCATCGTTGCAGCCCCTGCATCTGCCTCAGATTATTACGGCCCTTCCATTATTATAAAGAATAGTAATACGTTACCAGAATAGAATAATTCTTTCACGTTTTAAACAGTGGCCTACTAATTCTTCTTATCATGAACTTTTAGCTCTATCACAGTATGGAAGTTTCAAATTCAATGCTCAAAACATATTTAACATTTGAAATGTAAGCTGTGCACAATATTCGGTACTAGAAAGGTTTTTGGACACATTTAATTTTTTCTATTGGGTCCACAAAGAATGGGTGCACATTTTGAAAATGGGTCCAGATTTCTCATACTTTGTACAAAAATGGGTCAACTTTTAAGTAAATGGTTCATGATTTCTGATATTTTTGCGTAAAATGGGTAAACTTTTAAGAAAATGGGTCCAGATTATTCATATTTGTGCATAAAATGGGAGAACTTTTAAGAAAATGGGTCCACGTTATTTGAATTTACGCATAAAGTGGATTCACCCTGATATTGTCCCACGGTATTGCTTGTGAAGATGTATATCTTGTGAAAGTCCTATCTGTTCGGCTTTGATGGTTCCAACTCTGTCAGGGACGGATCCAGAGATGCCCGAATGGGAGAGGGATGATCGAGAGACAACACTTAACCTAGGGGCATGTCCCCGGGATATTTTTGTTTTCTAGAGGTCCGGAAATAACGTCTGAGGCGTTTTGGGCGATCAATTATTTATTTCTTTCCTTTTTTGTTTACTTTTCAAAGGGGAAGAGGCCCCTTTTTCTGACGGGGGCCCAATAGGTATTCCACACCCACCTCAGCCCCGCCATGGTTAGGGCTGAGGTGAACAAATTTTAAGAAGGCCCCTTAAGACGCTCGGAGGGCTGAGGTGAACAAATTTTTAAGAAGGCCCCTTAAGACGCTCGGAAATGGCACTCTCAGGTGGTAAAAATGCTTTTTCAAAGCAGTGTCTCTTGACAAAATTATTGTCAGCGATTATTTTCGCTGACGGGAGCTATGCTCCCCCTACCTTAGACAACTCTCTCCTCACGGGCGTCGCAAAGGTATAATCAAGGACGTATAGTCTACTCTATACTGGGAGTCGCAAAGCAAATTATGATTATGGCACCTCTAGATGCCCGGAAATGGCATTAATTCAGACATAAAAATTAAATAATCTATCTCCATTTAAAAAAAAAATGTTTACAAATGTATGGTGTCCGGGCCGGCTGGGCAACCCACCCCATTTTACTAATATGATATACGGCATGTCCTACAGTCGATGACACGTTGCTGTTATGTATCAACAAAGCCCTTTTGGATCAGTGTGCTATAGAGCGAGTGCCACTCTACTACCCTATGGGTAGGGGGACTGAAAGGACCCTAAGGGTCGGTGGCCCTTGGAACAAATTTTAAGAATGCCCTCTAGACGCTCGGAAATGGCACTCTCAGATGGTAAAAATGCTGCTTCAAAGCAGTGTTCCTCGACAAAATTACTGACTTCCTCCTGATGTGGAGCATGCTTCTCCTTTAGACACCCTCCCCTCACGGGCGTCGAAAATCTCTAGCCTAATCCAGGACCTATAGTCTTACTGGAAAAGCAAATTATGATAATGGCACCTCTAGATGCTCAAAAATGGCACTCATTCAGACTTTAAAATTTAAATATTTTATCTCTTTTTTTGGGGGCAAATTTATGGTGGTCCTGGCCGGCTGGGCACCCCACCCCCACTGGATTAATATGATATATGTCATGCAGTCGATGTCAGAGACACATTATGCTGTTATGTATTAAGCCCTTTTGGATCAGGGTGCTATAGAGTAAGTCCTTACTGGACCCTCAAGGGTAGGGGCGCCAAAGGGCCCCTATGGGTCGGTGGCCATGTGGACCACCACTAGAGAGCACACTATAGGCGTTACGCCACTGAGCATGGATAGCTGTGGACACATACCGCCGCAGCGGCTACACAACTTCTTTTTCCCTCTTTCTTTCTTCCCTTTAAAGCTCTTTTTCCTCTTTTTTTTTATATTTTTCGGTGTTACTGACGGTGGGCACGGGCCCCCCCTGCTCCTGTCTGTGAAGATTGTCAATAAATACCATGGAGGAAATAATATTTATTATATATTTCCTCCATGATAAATACTTTAAATAGAAGAATATGGTTTTTATTAAGGTAAAAACCACTGGTTGGTTGTCTCGACGTTTCGGTAAGATTGCTCTGACCGTCATCAGGAGAATGATTAGGTGTAAGGTGTAACCGTTCTCCCGCAGTTTAAGGGACAAACCCGGCAGGCTCATAATTCACAAGTTACCTTCTCATGACAATAAAAATGATAACCAGCATTACATGTAAACAAATAAACTGTATGTATTGCTTATTGTTAACCACTTTACTTGTTTTCAGATTTACTGTTCACAGCTTCTACACAGCCGACATAATAGCTAATCCTCTATTATGGGAAGACAATTAGTCATGATCTATGGACACTCCTAGCTCTTTACTTCAATCAAGCACTATTCACACCTTCTTTGTTTCAAAGGGAAACAATAGATCACCGACGATCACCAACTCTATTTAAGACCAACATAAGTCATCTTTTATCATTCTCCTGATGACGGTCAGAGCAATCTTACCGAAACATCGAGACAACCAACCAGTGGTTTTTACCTTAATAAAAACCATATTCTTTTATTTACACATGGTGTACCGGAAATTTGTTATACGTTTATTGATACTCGCCATGCAAACCTTCAAGAAATATTTTACTTTAAATAGGTTACTGCACGCCAATCGTATTACAGTATTATCCACGAGTCTTTGTTATTGTTGTCGCGACGGTTCAACGCACTTATCAAACCACGCCCCCTGAGAAGGTCAATGCATACGTAGATGACCTTTAACACTTGTTTATTGGGATTTCCCCGAGCAAGCGAAGGAGCAGCGAGGCTGGGCCTAGCCTATGCTTTAAGATCACTGTACCACTCTATTTTTATACCTCCATGGTACCAGGGAGTTGTACTCTTGGTAGAGTAGCACGTCAATCAGCAGCTCCCTGGCCTGGTCAGTAGTAGTAGTACAGTAGAGATAAGTACTATATATAGTAGCAATAATGCGAAGTACAGTAAGTAACATATTGCTCTAGGTTTTTATTGTCACTAGGCCTCAGAGTTGGAGTACATTTTCGTATGCATCGCATAAAACAGCGTAGACAGTCTCATGTGTTTCTGGAACCTTGTAGGCCAGTGCCTAATTAATATTGTCAGTAAAATTTCTTTTTAAAATTTGTAGGTTTGGCATTTCCAGTCATATAGCTACCGGAAAGCAGTTCCAGCTTATTCTTTTTCATAGGTTACGCCTACTGACTGTATGCTGGTAGGGTACCAATGACCATGGTGCTTTTTGTAGTCATTGGTTTTCTGTTAGTCATATCACCCTTTGTATACATCAAATACTTGTGGTGGAAACTTGAAAATTCCCAAAAGTCTGCAAATGATAAAATAGAAGCTCTTGAGAATGAGATAAAGACTCACATAGTCTGCATACAATTGCTGCAGAAAGATATCACAGATGCCCGTGTGGAATTACAGGACCTTGATAGAATTCGGAAAGAGAATACCTCACTTGAAGAAACACTTAAATCTTTGACTGAAGAAAACGGAAGTCTGTCTTCGGAACTTATGACAATTAAGCATCAAAAAGCCATAGAGTTTATCCAGAATTTAGAGATGGAGAAGAAAGCTGCCCAGCGAAGAGAAAGTGAATATTCTAAAAGGTTAATGGATGAGCAGGCTAGTCTAAAGGAAAGATTACATGAGATTGATGAGCTGAAACAGCAAGCAGAAGATTCAAAGCTATGTGTTATTTGTGGAGAAGATGAACGGAGTCTTGTCTTCATGCCATGCGGACATTGCTGCTCCTGCAAAATGTGTTACACTAATCTACCTAATAAATTGTGTCCTATGTGTAGAAAGGGGATTAGGAGTACCCAATCAATTTACATGTGATTCACTCTTTTTAATGATCCTACAATTAAAAGAACAATTCCCTTTAAGCTCTCTTCAAGCTCTCTAAATGCAAGAATGACAGAATGCCTACTGTACAGTGATCTCTCCTGTAGATTGAAATATAGTGAAAGAAGACGTGTAATTTGAATTTATTAAAGATGTACTAATTTTTCACTATGTTAAGAATATATTGAAGTGATGTCTGTAGGCACTCCTTTTTAGACTGAATTCATTTTTGCATTTAGAGAGAGCGATACCACACCCATATAAAAATTCAACTACTGTACAGGTATATCAAATACAGGAGAAGGGATTCTAAACTTCCATTGGCATAAATCTCTAATTCTGTAACTATGCAATAACTTTAGTATAATAAAAATTGTCATAGACATCAGTTAAATAACTAATTTTATTTCGTTTTATCTACTATATTATTTTTATCCACTTTATTTACTATGTGTACTATTTTTTTTTTTTTTTTTTGTAGAATTATTATTATAACTCGAATATAAATATATTATGGATAATCACTACTACATGGATGTACACTGTAGTATTATGTAGTTTGAATATACCTAATAACAAAGTAAAATTTATGAGGAGGCTCAATAATTGGCACACTCTGTAATTTGTGCCTTGGTGATATCATGTTTATCAAATTTATCGCCAACAAAAACGACATCCTTCTATCAGTACTTAAATTCCAATCATTGACATTTTCACTTCCATATAATTCTTTTCGTTTATGTAACCTTGTAGCCATGTCCTTACTGTCTGTTTATCTTTAGCTCCTATTGTAACTGTTAATAATACATTTAGCTTTCCTCTCTGTTTCTTTTGAAGTACTTTACATTTGTTGGAGCATTGTCTATAATCGACCTTTTAGGTTAAAGCTTCAGTGGCGGATACAGGCATGTTTGTTTTAATTGATTTATTACTGTGCTCAATATAAAAAAAAAAAAAGACACTCAGATTGAATTATGGGATGCATGCAAATTTTTGATAAAAATAAAGGTCTTTGACTGTTTCAATATTTGTAAGTTAACCAGCGTTATCTATAAAATATGTCGTATAAATTTGTTTGCACAGGCTTTTGAGGGTGCGTTTTTGTGTCTTTAGGTATATTTACATATTTTGATACTGTATAGGGCCTATTGTAGAAAAGGACTAATGTATTTGTATATATACTTTTTTTTAATCGAGGGTGTTTTAATATTCATATGATAATCAAAGGGTCTTGTATGTTGCCATTTTGATGTTTCTTTTTTGTATTGCATTTTGAATAATGTCTAATCCTTATTAGTGATACACAGGGATACTCGTATATGCCAGTTTACATTTGTTTCACTAATCAGTATTCATCAAGCCAATTCGTAATATTTTCCCATATTTTTCTTTCCAACTCCACCGTCTTTCGGCAGTCATATACTGTACAACAGTATTATAGCATCGCCATTTTTACAGAATGTTGATTAAAATAAAAAATAATGTGTTGTCTTTATAGATGTATTGTAATTAATGTATTGAGCTTTGTCGATAATGAAGATTAAATCTTTTATGTAGGCTACAATTGAGCACCTTTTTATTGGTTGTGTTTTTTGTGTTACAGTTTTTTGTGTTACAACTCATGACCACCCGGTCGTCTGTGGCAGGGCAGTGGCCCTGATAATAATACAAATGTAGTACAAAACTTAAAGTACAGTTACTAAAAAATACACGTAGGCCTACAATGTTGTTTTGGAGTGCAATAACCAAGGTAATTCAACAGAAGGACGCACATCTCTCGAACATAGCGCGTGCGTACAGTCCTTTGATCTTACTGTGGCATCGACAATCCGGTACTAGTTGCGAGTACAGCCGTCAATTATTAGTCTATGCGTGCCATTCGTTTTATGGTGTTAGTTTTTATTTTATTAATTTTGAGTACTTCGTAATGTCTGTTACATCTGATTTTTTTTTACCGCGAGCTTGTTAAATGCTTCTATAAACTGCAATTTGATTTGTGAAAATTGACTAAGAAAATGAAAAGTTAGAGCAATTTAAATTTTACGAATTTTATAAAATTTCATGTTCTTATGTAATATTAATTTGTCATTTTGACAATGTTGGCATAAGGTGCCGAAAACGAACATTTGAATATATACATGACATTTACTAATGTTTACTGCGAAGTGAGTCTCATGAACGACAATTCACCACAATTTTGGTAAAATTAATGTTGAAATGAAGGATATATTTTAGTCTAATGTTAGTGCAAAATATCATTAGTCCTTTGTAATCACCGCACGACGCGCGATTATCATGGCAACTAACACGCGCGTGGGTAAATCGTCACGTACGGTGACGGTTTATGGTCTTGTTGCTTTGGTTTTTGTGACGTTCAGCGTGTAGGGACGCACGTGCGCCTAGAATGTCGCTGCCAGAGTTATAACATGGAGGTATTATTATAATACCTCCATGGTTATAACATTGAGGTATTATTGAGAAGGAGATCACTCGGCAAATCTACGCGCACGCAGCGCTATGCAAATGAACCAAGATCAAAGTTGCCGCAGCGCGTATTCCCCGCCATCAAATTTTCAGCAGGCATAGTTGACCAAAAAATTGAACATGACGAAATGGAGAGCACCTTCTTTTCTCAATGCGCACTACATACTGTCAATCACTATGGCTGCGCAATCTTTTCTATTTTGAAGCTGATATATTTATCTCTCATAAAATATCAAACATATTAATACTTTCCACTAAGAAAAGTTTCGAATTTAATGGAACATTTACATGACCTATAAAAGTATAGTATATTTCAACTTCAATTTTCATAAATTGGCCAAAATTCGCCCATTCTAATTTTAACAGATATTAATTAATAAATGATTAAGGATTATAATAAACTAAGTCATTTTAGGGTTAACGAGGGTTAACGATTCGAAAAATGAATCCAAAATCTGAGTATTTTTCAGTTTTGCGCTGACTTAGCTTTATAGTCGAACCAGTAAATCTTTAGACAAAATTATAATGTACACAGAAGTAATTTTTTAACATAAATATTTTACGGAATCCGTTTCTGAAATATACAAATAATAACATACCAAAAGCCCAAAAAAATCTAATCAGGGGAACATTGTTCATTATAAAGATATTTAATGGGTTAAAATCAAACGTTTTATTGCACAACTGCTCATC